>NC_092260.1:6950288-6987788 GCF_036320965.1 Panulirus ornatus
CCACTGGGACAGAGGAGTCATACAGGACTATACTACGTGTCACGACTGTAACCTTAACTACACTAATAAGTTAGTTGAACATTGAGACAAATATGAGTCAGTTAAAATTACAAAGATTACATCGTCCAGAGAGGATGGCCCAACCTAAACCTCTTGTACTCGTGATCTAACTGATTTAAGGGAAAGCTTTAAGGCCAGCTGAAAAATACATCACTAGACAACTTCCGGATGACCTCACTCAGGTCAAGGTAAGGTAGGTCACACAGGACCTGTGTCTAACCTCAGTAATTGCCAATGGCTTTACCCTACATCGTGCTTCCTCCGGATCTGTATACATGACCTGTAAATTGCATCTAATTTCTCTGTAACTAGTCCCACTGAAGATGTGTAAAACACGAAAGCGCTCTGATTCTCGTGTTTACTTTCCCTTGGTAGTGTTTCTCTGCATTTATGAGTCAGGCGAGTTTCCTGTTGGGCATGTATCTCCTAGAATGGATGAAGGCAGAAAGTATATGTACATGAGTATATTTATTATTTTTTTTTTTATTATATTTTTGTCGCTGTCTCCCGCGTTTGCGAGGTAGCGCAAGGAAACAGACGAAAGAAATGGCCCAACCCCCCCCCCATAACACAGTATATACAACGCCCCCACACACCCCAAAAATACATACCTACACACTTCCAGGGTTTCCCCAGCCCTTTTCAAAAACCCTGCTTAAAATCCACGAAGCACGCAACCCCGGTATACCACATCGCCCCATTTCACTCTATTCCTTGCCCTCCTTTAAACCCTCCTGCTGTTCAGGCCCCCGATCAAAAACAAAATCTTTTCACTCCATTTTTCCACCTCCAATTTGGTCTCCCTCTTCTCCTTTTTTCCCTCCACCTCCGACACATATATCCTCTGGCTTTCTTTCCCCCTTTTTCATCCTCTCCATGTGCCAAACCACTTCAAAAAAAAACCTCCCCTTTTCTTCTCTCAACCACGCCTTTTTTTTTCCCAAACACATCCTTTTCCCCTTTACTACTCATCGATCAAACCACCTCACACCACACATTGTCCTCAAACATCTCATTCCACAAACCATCCTCCTGCGCAAAACCCTCTACCCCTAGCCCCCCTCGCACCTACAACTTTGTTTGGAACCACTTTTCCTTCAACATACCCAAATTTTGCTTTCCGAATAATGTCTCGAATTCCACACATTCTTCAAGGGCCCCAGTTTTCGCCCCCCCCCACCCTATGACCACTTCTCTTCCATGTTCCATCCGCGCCAATCCACTCCAGATATCTAAACATTCCCTTTACTCCGTTTTTCTCCTTTCAAACTCCTCCCAATTGACTTGACCCTAAACCCTACGGTACCTAATAACCTTCTCTATTCACATTACTCTAATTTTCCTTCTTCCACACACTTTTCCAAACCAGTCACCAGCTTCGCAGTTTCTCACATGAATCCCCACCAGCGCTGTACTCAGCAAAACAACAACTCCCCCCCTTTCCCAAATCTCCTCATCCCCAACGGGACTTCATACTTGCCCCTTTCCCAAAAAACTCTTGCTTTTACCTCCCAAACAACCCCATCCATAAACAAATAAACAACCATGGAGACATCACCACCCCTGCCCAAACCTACATCACTAAAAACCAACCCACTTTCCTCTTTTCCCCTACCGACAAATGCTTACATCCTCGAAAAAAAAACTTTTCACTGCTACTAACAACTTTCCTCCCCACCATATATTCTTAAAAACCCTTCCACAAGCATCTCTTCAACTCTACCCATATGCCTTCTCCCAGATCCATAAATGCTCCCACAAACCCCATTTGCTTTTCTAAGTTTTTCCCTCACATACATTCTTTCAAGCAAACACCTGATCCCACACATCCTCTACCAATTCTGAAACCACACTGCTCTTCCCCCAAAAAAGATGCTCTGTACATGCCTTCCCCCTCCCCAATCAATACCCCCCCATATAATTTACCCCGGAAACTCAACAAACTTATACCCTGTAATTGAGCAACTCCCCCTTACCCCTTTGCCTTTGTACAATGGCACCCATGCACGCATTCCGCCAATCCTCAGGCACCTCACCATGAGTCAACATACATTAAAAAACCTTTCCAACCAGTCAACAATACAGTCACCCCCTTTTTAAAAAAAATTTCCCCTGCAATAACCAAACCAAACCTTTGCCTTGCCGCTTTTACTTCCGCAAAGCTTTTCCCCCTACCTCTTCTCTGTTTTAAACCCAAAACATTTTTTCCTTAACCCTCTCACTTTGCACACCACCTCGACCAAAACACCCTATATCTGCCACTCTATCATCAAACACTTCAACAAACCTTCAAAATACTCACTCCATCTCCTTCTCACCCTCCCCCACTACTTGTTATCACCTCCCATTTGCGCCTCACTGAAGTTTTCCCTTTGCTCCCTTGTCTTACCACTTTATTTAACCTCCTTCTGCCAAACATCTTTTTATTCTCCCTAAAAATTTAATGAACTCTCTCACCCCCAACTCTCCAAATTTGCCCTTTTTTTCACCCTCTTCACCTTTCTCTTGACCTCCTTTCTCTTTTTATACAACTCCCACAATTGCATTTTTTCCCTGCAAAAATCGTCCAAAATGCCTCTCTCTTCTCTCACTAAACTCTTACTTCTTCATCCACCACTCACTACCCTTTCTAATCACCCACCTCCCACTCTTCCTCATGCCACAAGCATCTTTTGCGCAAACCATCACTGATTCCCTAAATACATCCCATTCTCCCCACTCCCCTTATATAATATATATATATATTATATATATAATATATATATATATATATATATATATATATATATATATATATATATATATTCCTATGAGTCCACGGGTAAAATGAAACACGTGTTTCATCTTCCCCGTGACTCATAGGAATATGTTTACCAAATGGCGTCCTAGCTTCGTCTCTTCGATGTATATCAACTGACTGTTATATTTCTCTCTTATGTCGCCCCTGATGATGTGATTATTACACGAAAGTGCACTTGGAACTTTTCGTGTTTCATTTTCCCCGTGGACTCATAGGAATATCTTGATCACGCGCAAAATTGTGATCCTATTTCCAATATATTATATATATAATATATAATATTATAATTTATATAATATATATATAATATATAATATATATATATATATAAATAATATATCTTTCTTTTTTCTTCAAACTATTCGCCATTTCCCGTCCCGCATTAGCGAGGTAGCGTTAAGACAGAGGACTGGCCTTTGAAGGAATACCCTCACCTGGCCCAATTCTCTGTTCCTTCTTTTGGAAAATTGAAAAAAAAAAAAAAAAACGAAGGGAGGATTTCCACCCCCCGCTCCCTCCCCTTTTAGTCGCCTTCTACGACACGCAGGAAATACGTGGAAGTATTCATAATCCCCTATCCCCAGGATAATATATTATATATATATATTATATATATATATATATAATATATATATATATATATATATTATATAATATATATATGTGGTGTGTGTGTGTGTGGGTGTGTGTGTTGTGTTGTGTGTGTGTGTATGTGTGTAGTGTTGTGTGTTACATGTATATGTGATATGTACATGTAATGTATATGTGCGTGTATGGGTGTTTATGAAATATATACGTGTACATAGTGGAGGGGCCATTCTTCGTCTGTTTCCTGGCGCTACCTCGCTGACGCGGAAAACAGCGATTAAGTTAAATAAAAAAAAAATAAACATACATAACAATCCACAAATGGAAAATACTTTTACTGATTACAGCCTTAATGATATGGACGGATGTAATGATCATCACTTAGTAACAGTTGTCCATCTCATTATATCAAACAAAAATTTGGCTGTCTTCCTTTACTCTTTTTTTTTTTTTCCCCAAAAAAAGGAACAGAGAAGGGGGCCAGGTGAGGATTTTTCCCTCAAAGGCCCAGTACTCTGTTCTTAGCGCTACCTCGCTAATGCGGGAAATGGCGAATAGTATGAAAAAAAAAAAAAAAAAAAAAAAAAAATAATATATATAATATATAATATATATATTAATATATATATATTTTAAATATATATATTATATAATATAATATAATGCCATTAACTATCTAACCTTTAAAAATTTCCCTTTTTAACGTCCAGATTGTATGGACCCTCTGCCCCCCTGTCGACCCCAAGACATTCATCGACCTCCTTTAAAGTTCCCTCGACGTCTTGGATGTTGACCGCCCACACTGGGGACCACTATCCCAGATGTATCCCCACTCATGTGTTGACCGCCCACACTGGGGACCACTATCCCACATGTATCCCACTCATGTGTTTAAACCGCCCACACTGGGGACCACTAACCCACATGTATCCCACTCATGTGATGACGTAGTAACATCCCGCTCCACCTTTGGGATCTTGTAGCCATCATGACCTCACACTTGCGTATTACCTCAGCTGGGGTATCTTAAGGCCAATGGCTGCTTCAATCCAGTAAACAGTTGTTTTTTTTTATTTCATAATCTATCTATAAAAGCACACACACCCTAACACAGACACGCCTGCAGGAGCACACACACACACAAAACACCACACACACACAACACGTATGTACGTCTACCGTGGCTGTCAACCCAGTTAAAGGTGATGCCTCACACACGTTATGGGGACAGAACGACCCGTCCTACAGGAGATGGTCATTATGTTATCCTCTGGTTACATACTGCACCTGGTTACCTACACAACACAACACACACCCCACACATGCTACAACCATTCGTCACCCTAAACCACACTCATCCGTCCCCCCTAACCACATCCACCCGCATTCTAACCACATCTAAACCGTCATCCTACCACACTCATCCGTCACCCTACCACATCCACCCGTTATTCTACCACATCTACCGGTCATCCTACCACACTCATCCGTCACCCTACCACATCCACCCGTCATTCTACCACATCCACCCGTCATTCTACCACATCCACCCGTCATCCTACCACATCCACTCGTCATCCTACCACATCCAACCGTCATCCTACCACATCCACCCGTCATCCTACCACATCCACCCGTCACCCTACCACATCCACCCGTCACCCTACCACATCCACCCGTCACCCTATCACATTCACCAGTCATCCAACCACACATCCGTCTCCCAACCACATCCACCCGTCACCCATCCCCCACCCACACCGTCCCCCCACCCCGGCCGTGCACCATATGTACCGTGCTGTATCCACTACAGTGGGAACTTTACCTTTCCACTACCAGCCACCCTCCCCTCATCCATCTCCCCTCACCCGCGATCCATCATCCATCTCCCCTCACCCGCCATCCTTCATCCATCTCCCCTCACCCGCCATCCATCATCCATCTCTCCTCTTCCGCCATACATCCATCTCCCATATCCCGCCATCCATCATCCATCTCTCCTCACCCGCCACCCATCTCCATATAATCAGTGTACATTATCCATGTGCCAAACATCTCCCACATCGCTCGAAAGCACTAGTATGTGGACTCTCTCTCTCTCTCTCTCTCTCTCTCTCTCTCTCTCTCTCTCTCTCTCTCTCTCTCTCTCTCTCTCTCTCTCTCGGGGAAAAGCTTTTACAGAAAAAATGAGGAAGGCTGACCTGCAAATAATGAATTCCCACAGAGAAGGTACAAAGAGCAAGCGAGGAGAACGTTATCAGTAATGTGGTCGTCGAAACCAATTATTTATCATCAATTTGTACAACGAAGAACAAAAGTTGAGACAAATGAAGACGAGGGAAAAAAAATGCGAGTAACCCAAAGAGACTATATAACACATCAAGCTGATGCATCACCACAAATCAGGGTATAGGAAAAGAGAAGCGAAAATATCGATAATGAATTGTTGATAAACAGAATATTTCAAACACTGAAGTGACTGTAGACACAATGGTACACCACGAGATCTGAGCCTCAAAACCGACTCGACTCCACAGTCAACCCAGCTGTTTCATCCTCCCACAGAAGTTGGTCGATAAATGGGTACCTGACTTACGCTAGGTTATATATATATATATATATATATATATATATATATATATATATTTTAATATATAATATATATATTTTTTTTTTATACATTGTCGCTGTCTCCCGCGTTTGCGAGGTAGCGCAAGGAAACAACGAAAGAAATGGCCAACCCCCCCCCCCATACACATGTATATACATACGTCCACACACGCAAAAATACATACCTACACAGCTTTCCATGGTTTACCCCAGACGCTTCACATGCCTTGATTCAATCCACTGACAGCACGTCAACCCCGGTATACCACATCGCTCCAATTCACTCTATTCCTTGCCCTCCTTTCACCCTCCTGCATGTTCAGGCCCCGATCACACAAAATCTTTTTCACTCCATCTTTCCACCTCCAATTTGGTCTCCCTCTTCTCCTTGCTCCCTCCACCTCCGACACATATATCCTCTTGGTCAATCTTTCCTCACTCATCCTCTCCATGTGCCCAAACCACTTCAAAACACCCTCTTCTGCTCTCTCAACCACGCTCTTTTTATTTCCACACATCTCTCTTACCCTTACGTTACTCACTCGATCAAACCACCTCACACCACACATTGTCCTCAAACATCTCATTTCCAGCACATCCATCCTCCTGCGCACAACTCTATCCATAGCCCACGCCTCGCAACCATACAACATTGTTGGAACCACTATTCCTTCAAACATACCCATTTTTGCTTTCCGAGATAATGTTCTCGACTTCCACACATTCTTCAAGGCCCCCAGAATTTTCGCCCCCTCCCCCACCCTATGATCCACTTCCGCTTCCATGGTTCCATCCGCTGCCAGATCCACTCCCAGATATCTAAAACACTTCACTTCCTCCAGTTTTTCTCCGTTCAAACTCACCTCCCAATTGACTTGACCCTCAACCCTACTGTACCTAATAACCTTGCTCTTATTCACATTTACTCTTAACTTTCTTCTTCCACACACTTTACCAAACTCAGTCACCAGCTTCTGCAGTTTCTCACATGAATCAGCCACCAGCGCTGTATCATCAGCGAACAACAACTGACTCACTTCCCAAGCTCTCTCATCCCCAACAGACTTCATACTTGCCCCTCTTTCCAAAACTCTTGCATTTACCTCCCTAACAACCCCATCCATAAACAAATTAAACAACCATGGAGACATCACACACCCCTGCCGCAAACCTACATTCACTGAGAACCAATCACTTTCCTCTCTTCCTACACGTACACATGCCTTACATCCTCGATAAAAACTTTTCACTGCTTCTAACAACTTTCCTCCCACCCCATATATTCTTAATATATATAATATATATATATATATATATATATATATATATATATATATATATATATATATATATATATATATATATTCCTAAGAGTCCACGGGGAAAATGAAACACGATAAGTTCCCAAGTGCAATTTCGTGTAATAATCACATCATCAGGGGAGACACAAAAGAGAAATATAACAGTCAGTTGGTATATATATATATATATATATATATATATATATATATATATATATATATATATATATATATATATATATATATATATATATAAAGTGTTAATAAAATAATCCTCAGTTAACGTACAAAGTCGTACTGTACGCATATCAACGACTCACAAACAGGGTAACAAACAAAGTTGACCTGACACATTACAGATCTTTTGAGTTTCATCTCACGTGTGATTAAATTCTTTGGCAGTAACAACAAACAACATAGACGTAATTAGTAACAACCACATTACTGACGGTCAGCAAGGATCTGTACCACGACCACACAAAAGCTACCACTACTGCACGACAGAAGCAGACAAGACACACAACTGCAAGCAGAGACACTGGATACAAGGGTGTAGGTGGGCGCACTTCAGGCAGGTGAGCAAGTGAAGTATGGCATCGTACTCGTTAACGTGGCCGAACCTAACGTGACGAGGTACCTGGTGAACACTGCAGGAAGCTGCTTCTCCCAGACATTATCATAATCATGGGTCCGTAAGGATTCACAAAGCATTCACGAGTAAAATCGAAGGATTGAGGCATTTATAACAACTTGGTCCACAGCCTAACTTGGGCTGTGCTGCTTAACTTGGACGATATAGCCTAACTTGGAAACTACAGCCTAACTTGAAGTCTACAGCCAAACTCGGAGTCTACAGTTTAACACGAAGAGAGAAATATAGATTATCTACGCAGGACAACAAACTGGAGAGGACAGGAAAAATACACCAGAAACTCGTCCTCCAGACACATGGAGAGGATACCTACCTATACAAACACACCAAGAAGTTCCTCCAGCCCAAGGCTGCGCTACTTACAGTTGCAGGGATTAGTGAACTCCTTTGGAGATAGATCTCTAAACTATACTCATGATGCCAGAAGCTCGCCAAGGGTGTAACATCGAGCAGACGGAAGTAATTACCAAGTAAAATACGAAATCGCCATAGAAACATTCAAAAGAGGCCTCGAAAACTGGATAAAAACAGCTCCAGATCGATAACAATACAATGTGCGAGGCAGCACAGGAATCATTTCAGTATCAGTACTGTGAAGGCCATACCTTAGGTCTGTGTATTTATGTAACACCATTCATCAAGCAAGATGTACGGTGAGCGCTACGCGCTAGCCTCGCTCTTCATGACAATGTCTCTTTGTATGTACTTTCTTTCTGTTACGACACAGCTTCATTTATGATTCGAACATGACTAACTGAACCCTCGCTCATTACAGCAGCCAATACTGTGAAGTGCCTTTAACCTGACTTATACGAGCGGTTTGTTTACTTTCCAATCCGTGTCTTGTGCACCGGTCACAATTTCCTTCAAACCCAAGTTCATGGCTGTACCAACACTTCCCCAGAGCAGCTGGAGACACTAGTCTGCTTTCCAGAGTCCTCCTGTTCCCCAGAGAAGCTGCACCACGTGCCACACATCCTACAGCAAGAGGGGTTGTTTAAACCTGGAGGTTCTTAACATCTTGAACACCCAGGAGAGACCTATAGGCTCGAGGATAAGACCAGTATGTATGATGGTCAGGTCCAGGGTCACGCCAATGTCAGGGGTCATCGACGCACTGATACAGGACAAGTGTTGCAATATCGCTGCCTCGCCAACGGTATTACAAACCTCCACCATCTCCTCTCTGTCTCCGCAAGGTTAACACTCTATTTCCCCCACACATACACATAGCCAGCAGACCATGGCTGCAGGTCCCCAGACTGGTCTCTGCCTCTTCCCCTTACCCAACTTTCCCTAACTGGTCTCTCCTCACACCTTGATCTCCTGGGGCCATCCCAAGTTGCCATGTATCTTCCTCAACTGGAAGCACTTGTCTGTTGCTCTCTCATCCGCCGACGTAACTCTTAGCTACAGCGCCCACGCTTTAGCCCTCCTCCCCTGAGCTGCAGCTGAGTGTGACCCAGGTCATACAGAGGCTCACCACCTCCAGCACTAGACCTGCAGCTCACTGCGGACCTGCTGCTACCTTGTCTATCATGATACAGTACAGGGGGAAACTACAGTGAGGGAGGAAGTTATACCACTTTATCTTAGGGTAACGCAGGAGGCATTCCACCATTACTAGGCTGAGATAATGGACACCAACATCTACCAGGCTGAGATAAGGGACACCAACATCTACCAGGCTGAGATAAGGGACACCAACATCTACCAGGCTGAGATAAGGGATATCAAAATCCTAAAACACAACGGCGTGGATCATGGCAGCAGCAGCAGCAGCAGCCTAGCCACCATCATAAGCTACGGTGAAGCACCATACACAGCATTACATCCCTACAACATCATCATCATCCACGTGCTGGCCTCACATCATCATCCACGTACTGGCCTCACATCATCATCCACGTACTGGCCTCACATCATCATCCACGTACTGGCCTCACATCATCAAACTTCCCAACCAATGTTACAGATATGGCCTCACTTACTGCTACACTTGCTGTCGCCAACACTCCAAGATTTCAAGAAAATGAAACCAGATCTTATTCAAATCCAAACCCCCCCCCCCACACAAGATAAAAGAAATACGAGAATACTGATAAAGAAACGTGGATGCCCACGACCAACGTCTCCAGGCAAGAGAGAACAGGTGACACGACGCGACGCCGCTGGTGGACTCTGGCACACACTGACGACCCACCAGAACGTACGTGTTGCTAACATATCTGAACCATGATCACTACCTGTCACTACCTCCATCCTGTCTCTCTGTCTATCTATGGTAGTACCTGTCACTACCTCCATCCTGTCTCTCTGTCTATCTATGGCAGTCCCTTTTACTACCTCCATCCTGTCTCTCGGTCTATCTATGGCAGTCCCTTTCACTACCTCCATCCTGTCTCTCTGTCTATCTATGGCAGTCCCTTTCACTACCTCCATCCTGTCTCTCTGTCTATCTATGGCAGTACCTGTCATATCGTCGCCCCTGGGCAAGACGGCCCCACCCTGCAGCATACCGTGCCCCAGGGCATGACGGCCTGGTCTTTGACCTGACACATAATTGACGAGGTCACCAAACCCAGGAACCGTAATGTTGTGCTCGATGACAGGCAACGACAACCATTTATGTACACACACACACACACACACACACACACACACACACACACACACACACACGTAATTATGGCAGTAATAAACCGGCCTTTATTAGGGCATGTGATCAGACCATATAGCTGCTCGTGCCGTCACAGATAAGACATAAACACAAAATCTTCCACGTGGACTCAGAGAACCGACATGAGAATATTTTGGATGTGTTGTATATGATAAATGATTCGTAACACCAGCGTTACGAACACATATAGAGAGGGCGCTGACGAACTACATGGTTCACTGACCACGAACACCACGAACCAGTGCTTCTGTAACTCTACTGTCCACCTCAGCATCATCGGCCCCAGAGAATGACAACACAGGGGGTGAGAAACTTGCCATCATCATTCTCTGGGGGTAACATAATGGGTCATACCTCCCCACCCCAGAGTCTGGGGTAACTACACTACCATAACATCACACGTATAGATGAAATATAATCCTCGGAGCTAAATACAAACATCAATAAAAGACACATCACAGAAGGAAAGAAGAAAGAAAGAAAGAAAGAAAGAAAGAAAGAAAGAAGATAGAAATGAAGGATGGAGGTTCATGTCTGTCAACTGGACACGCCATAACATCAAACACATCACCACGGGAACATTCGGAAGAACGATGAGTTGTGCACCAAAAAAAAAAAAAAAAAGAAAAAAGATTGCTGTAACGAAGTTAAAACTAAAATGCCACACTGGCCATCACCACACATGAGGCTGGCCTGGGGAGGCACGTCTCATCTTGATCCTGTACAGAACACCTTCAAGCAAAAGGTGTTCAACTCTTTCCAGAAGAAGAGTTGTAACACCCTGACTAACGTGGTGAGTTGCCTCCTGACTTGTGTGGATGTAGAACGTTGACGATAACTCAGGCCATCTGTGCCACCACCACCTGACCAGTGTTGTACATACACAACCTGCACACAACATGATGATGACGTCCCTCGTCACCCTTCTTATCTTTGGTTGCGTCACGAACACATGAAGAAAGGCCGCATCCGTGCATCCATTCTCTAATTGTCACGTGTAATGCACCGAAACCACAGCTCCTTATCCACATCCAGGACTCCCAGACCCTTCCATGGTGTACCCTAGCCGCTTCACATACCCTGGTTCTGACCACTGACACTGCGTCGACCCCTATATACCACATCGTTCCAATTCACTTTCTCCCTTACATGTAGTGAGGTAAAGCTGCAGATAATCCAACCTCTCACAACCAACAGAAGAGAATATCAATATTGAGAAGCCATTCCCGACCACAACAACACTGTATTCAACGTCACCAGATTGTTACGATACTTAAAACGTCGCAAACATGGAGTAGTTAGTGCATTACGATGCCGGACGGACCTATAGCTTTACCGGAAAAATAAACTAAAGTGCAATAATGGACCTTCGTGGTGGAGACGTTAGCACTGCTCACCGCAACGCACACAAGGGCCCGCCCAGAGTCGAGCACATAGGCTCGGATCTAGGTGCGACAGTTGGTCCACACTCAACCCAGCTGTTCTTCCTTCCAGATGGATTAGTGGATAAATTGGGTACTCACGCATTTACCTGTGTGTTATTACTTTTCGGATTATATATATATATATATATATATATATATATATATATATATATATATATATATATATATATATATATATATTGTTGATGATATGGCCTTGATTGGGTGATTCAGTTACCCATGCCGTCCCACCTAAAATAAAAAATGGCATCAGCAACCAACCCTCTCTCAAAAATCCTTTCGTAACGGAGTGAGACACACACACACACACACACACACACACACAGCAGTCACAACGTGAGGTGTGCACGCCACAGTGTCAACAGTCGGAGGTGGCAAGAGTTGCCTGTCGTAACGAGGACCGTGAGTGCTGGGGGAGGGAGCGTACGTCATCATGATGAAGCAGGCCAGGAAGGTGGGCTGGGCGGGAGGACGTGGACATCATACCTGATCACACAGGCTACTGTTGCTTAGTACACCTGGCTCACGGGCCGCGCCCTCCACCATCGGCCAGGACTGTACTCTAGTACTAATATACTCGACTGTACAGGTAGTACAGGTGACCCCACGTAAGATAACAAGTGATCATCAGGGTCAGGAAGGGCGGAGCACCAACCATGCTCACCAGGGTGGCTGAATCACCATTCATGGCTACAGTGGTACCTCAGGCACGTATACAGGGCCAACCTGCCACACACCATCACCAGAACCTCTACCTACACTGAGACGAAGGAGGCTGGGGGAGGAGGCTGGGGAAGGAGGCTGGGGGAGGAGGCTGGGGAAGGAGGCTGGGGGAGGAGGCTGGGGGAGGAGGCTGGGGAAGGAGGCTGGGGAGGAGGCTGGGGAAGGAGGCTGGGGGAGGAGGCTGGGGGAGCACCATTCTGCCTCAACAGACAATAGCCAGTGGCAGGGGTGCGGTGTAGGGGAGACCATGGTCCTACAGGCTCTCACTGTACACTACGGGGGTGGAGGAAGTCACTACCTGAGGCTGGTGTGTGTGTGTGTGTGTGTGTGTGTGTGTGTGTGTGTGTGTGTGTACATGGTACATATATACAAGGAGGCAGCCTCACTCAACCATGTGTAGAGTTAGAGGAGCACAGTATCTGCCTTCTCTCTGTCTCTGTCTCTGTCTCTCTCTCTCTCTCTCTCTCTGCACATTAATCTGTCGTCAGTTTCTGATGTCTTCCACCATCACACACACAGCCTCACAGGCCCCCAGTGGTCTGCTGTTTGAATTCCTTTGTATTCCCCTTGGTCTCACTAGGCCAGCCGCCTCCCTCCCTCCCTCCCTCACCATATGAACGACACAATGACGTTGTCCCCGAGCCCAGGTCAGCTCCTCCCTCCCTCCACACACACACACACACACACACACACACACACATGGCAGCCGACGGACACAACCATCCGTCTCTTACCATCGAAAATAACGACAATAAAACTGGTCCCTGAATGATTACGTAATTCCCAGGAAGCTGAGAGAAGTTTCCTTACTGGACAAAAGATGATGATGATGCCTGTGTGTAGCACTCGGGAGAGGGTGGGTGGGTGGGTGGGTGGGGGAGTGGCTGGGGGAGGGGGAGGGAGGGGGGGTTCTATGCTCAGGAACAGTGGAGCCGGTGTGGCAGGTGGGGGGGGAGGGGGTCGGACTGTGGTGGGAGTCAGGTAATGGGGGAGAGGGGGAGGCTAGCTTGGATGACGAGACCGGGGTCTGGTGCTGGGGTGGGGTGGTGTGGGGTGGGATGGGGCGGGGCGGGGGCGGGTTTGGGTGGGGTGGGGTGGGGTGGGATGGGGTGGGGTGGGATGGTGTGGGGTGGGGTGGGATGGTGTGGGGTGGGGTGGGATGGTGTGGGGTGGGATGGTGTGGGGTGGGATGGTGTGGTGTGGGGTGGTGTGGTGTGGGGTGGGATGGTGTGGGGTGGGATGGTGTGGTATGGGGTGGTGTGGTGTGGGGTGGGAGGGTGTGGTATGGGGTGGTGTGGTGTGGGGTGGGATGGTGTGGGGTGGGATGGGGTGGGGTGGGATGGTGTGGGGTGGGGTGGGATGGTGTGGGATGGGGTGGGGTGGGATGGTGTGGGGTGGGATGGTGTGGTGTGGGGTGGGATGGTGTGGTGTGGGGTGGGATGGTGTAGTGTGGGGTGGGATGGTGTGGTGTGGGATGGTGTGGTGTGGGGTGGGATGGTGTGGGGTGGGATGGTGTGGGGTGGGATGGTGTGGTGTGGGGTGGTGTGGTGTGGGGTGGGATGGTGTGGGGTGGGATGGTGTGGGGTGGGATGGTGTGGTGTGGGGTGGGATGGTGTGGTGTGGGGTGGGATGGTGTGGTGTGGGATGGTGTGGTGTGGGGTGGGATGGTGTGGGGTGGGATGGTGTGGGGTGGGATGGTGTGGTGTGGGGTGGTGTGGTGTGGGGTGGGATGGTGTGGGGTGGGATGGTGTGGGGTGGGATGGTGTGGTGTGGGGTGGGATGGTGTGGGGTGGGATGGTGTGGTGTGGGGTGGGATGGTGTGGGGTGGGATGGTGTGGTGTGGGGTGGTGTGGTGTGGGGTGGGATGGTGTGGGGTGGGATGGTGTGGGGTGGGATGGTGTGGTGTGGGATGGTGTGGGGTGGGATGGTGTGGTGTGGGGTGGGATGGTGTGGGGTGGGATGGTGTGGGGTGGGATGGTGTGGTGTGGGGTGGGATGGTGTGGGGTGGGATGGTGTGGGGTGGGATGGTGTGGTGTGGGGTGGGATGGTGTGGGGTGGGATGGTGTGGTGTGGGGTGGGATGGTGTGGGGTGGGATGGTGTGGGGTGGGATGGTGTGGTGTGGGGTGGTGTGGTGTGGGGTGGGATGGTGTGGGGTGGGATGGTGTGGGGTGGGATGGTGTGGTGTGGGGTGGGGTGGTGTGGGGTGGGATGGTGTGGGGTGGGATGGTGTGGTGTGGGGTGGGATGGTGTGGGGTGGGATGGTGTGGTGTGGGGTGGTGTGGTGTGGTGTGGGGTGGGATGGTGTAGTGTGGGGTGAGGTGGGGTGAGGTTGGGGTAAGATCAGCGCCACACCAGTACAGTGTCAGGTGACCCAGTCCCCCGTGTTCTCTACCCCTGGACCCTGACCAACCCCCCCACCCCACCCCACGTCCTCCCGTTTTACCGTACTGTATGTATAGGGTTAAGTGGAGGAACCGTCCTCCACCTTCATATTAACGAAGTTACTGTTGCCGGAGACGACGACGGTGAACCACAATACCACATCTGTCCTCGTCCCCCCTCCACCATCATCACCACGGGCAACACACACAGGGTATGTGGTCATACAATTACCCTCAACTGCTGAAGAAGGTGTTGTTAACGATCCTTGTGTTGGCAGTTGATTGGCCTGACTTTCACCATCATGATCATCACCATCACCTGAATCACAATTATCCTCCACAGAAAACGGGACATTCTGAAGGCTTCTCCCATACCGCGGGTCATAATGACGTCACACATGACATCAAACCCAGCAGCTGAGCCACAGTAACTGAGTTCCATCATTACAAGTTACACTGGGCAAAGCTAGGACACTTCTCAGACAAAGCTAGGACACTTCCCAGGCAAAGCTAGGACACTTCCCAGACAAAGCTAGGACACTTCCCAGACAAAGCTAGGACACTTCCCAGACAAAGCTAGGACATTTCCCAGACAAAGCTAGGACACTTCCCAGACAAAGCTAGGACACTTCCCAGACAAAGCTAGGACACTTCCCAGACAAAGCTAGGACACTTCCCAGACAAAGCTAGGACACTTCCCAGACAAAGCTAGGACACTTCCCAGACAAAGCTAGGACACTTCCCAGACAAAAGTAGGACACTTCCCAGACAAAGCTAGGACAATTCCCAGACAAAGCTAGGACACTTCCCAGACAAAAGTAGGACACTTCCCAGACAAAGCTAGGACACTTCCCAGACAAAGCTAGCACACTTCCCAGACAAAGCTAGGACACTTCCCAGACAAAGCTAGGACACTTCCCAGACAAAGCTAGGACATTTCCCAGACAAAGCTAGGACACTTCCCAGACAAAGCTAGGACACTTCCCAGAAAAAGCTAGGACACTTCCCAGACAAAGCTAGGACACTTCCCGGACAAAGCTAGGATACTTCCCGGACAAAGCTAGGATACTTCCCAGACAAAGCTAGGACACTTCCCAGACAAAGCTAGGACACTTCCCAGACAAAGCTAGGACACTTCCCAGACAAAGCTAGGATACTTCCCAGACAAAGCTAGGACACTTCCCAGACAAAGCTAGCACACTTCCCAGACAAAGCTAGCACACTTCCCAGACAAAGCTAGGACACTTCCCAGACAAAGCTAGGACACTTCCCAGACAAAGCTAGGACACTTCCCAGACAAAGCTATGACACTTCCCAGACAAAGCTAGGACACTTCCCAGACAAAGCTAGGACACTTCCCAGACAAAGCTAGGACACTTCCCAGACAAAGCTAGGACACTTCCCAAATCCCTGGTGCAAAACATCATGATGGCAGAAGTGTTTACATATATCTTGTACAATATGTCAAGAAATATCTCTGACTTTAGAGCCAAGTACAGAGTGTAGTGTAGGTCAGGGTTAACACTGCACGGGGGAGGACCAACCTACCGTGAGCACACACACACACACACACACACACACACACACACACACACACCACAACACACCACAACACAGTGTCTGCTGATCCTGTGTGAGGGAAGTGCTTGCTGAATATCATGATGGTAAATGATTCAATAAGATTCCATTTCCATTTGTCGTTGTTCATCTTTTATATACACAACATAATGTCCATCACCATGAGAGCAGAATTCGAACTGCTGCCATGTGTGTGTGTGTGTGTGTGTGTGTGTGTTCGTGAGCCGTGGTGGTGGTGAGGCTGCCCCAACTGCCACACACATGGAAGGTGTGAGGACTGTGTTGGCCAGGAGGGCACCATGATGTGTACCATGAGATCGTGGCATTATAGTCGTGTTCATACATTTGATACATGTCTTTTCTGGACGACTGCTATCCATAAATATGCCGTTATAAGCAAACTACAGTGAACTCCATCTTCAGACGCACAGAACTGTAGCTGGGTAAATTGTTACTCTTACGAGGCATACAGTATGAGCCAAGTATGTGAGACTCCAGAGTAAACATACTTTTAGACTTGGTCTCCTGCGTGAGACAGTAGCATATGGTTCAGAGTGGCAATGAATGGAATGAAATGTTCCGAACGAAAAGATAGAATCATTTCTACTCCAACTACCTTCCTTGACGACATGAAGAAATACCTGGGTCATGAGAATATGAAAACAGACTTTTGTGTGTGGATGGCCAGCTGTCAATCCTCAACACCTATTCTAAGCTTCTCAGGCAAAGCTACGTCTCAGACAAAGCTAAGATACTTCTTAGACAAGGATAAGACACTCATGAGACAAAGCTAGGATACTTTTCAGACAAAGCTAGGATACTTTTCAGACAAAGCTAGGATACGTCTCAGGAACCATCAGTGTACGTGACAATAGTAACTCTTCATCACCTCCAGAGATGTGATGTACGTACATTGTCAGACTGTGGTCAGCGGTAATGGTACGTACACCTGCAGTCCATATGTGATTCCTCGGCTCAATCTGTGTACTGAGGCGATTCTGAGAGAGAGAGAGAGAGAGAGAGAGAGAGAGAGAGAGAGAGAGAGAGAGAGAGAGAGAGAGAGAGAGAGAGTGTATGTGTGTGTGGTGGGGGGTGGAGTGAGGGAAGAGTGATGTCAGCAGGAGGGAGTGAGGGGACAGTGATGTCAGCAGGAGGGAGTGAGGGGATAGTGATGTCAGCAGGAGGGAGTGAAGGAAGAGTGATGTCAACACGAGGAAGTGAGGGAAGAGTGATGTCAGCACGAGGGAGTGAGGGGATAGTGATGTCAGCAGGAGGGAGTGAGGGGATAGTGATGTCAGCAGGAGGGAGTGAGGGGATAGTGATGTCAGCAGGAGGGAGTGAGGGGATAGTGATGTCAGCAGGAGGGAGTGAGGGGATAGTGATGTCAGCAGGAGGGAGTGAGGGGATAGTGATGTCAGCAGGAGGGAGTGAAGGAAGAGTGATGTCAGCACGAGGGAGTGAGGGAAGAGTGATGTCAGCACAGTGTAGCTACAGATCCTCGAGATAAATACTCCTGAGTTCAGCAGGTGTCTCAGTAACGCATTACCAGTAACGTCTTCCTTTGTAGAAGAAAGTCTGGACGAGTCATGTAAGCAGCAGGACGCGTCTGTGTGAGCACTGACGCACCACCTGTCTGACATACTAGGACAAATATCTTTCCTAATACGTAAACTCTTGAGTGATCTGCAACAGCTAAATATAATTCTTCACACTTCAATATGCATTTCCTCAAGCTATCCTCACCCAGCAGAGGTGCAGCACTGTCATACACACACTATACGTGTGGCAGACGCGTCACTTCAGCTAGTGTGAGGTTACCTCCACACTGGGAGGTGAAGCCAGGTACAACTGGGCTAGTGGTGGTGCTCCTCTCTCTCTCTCTCTCTCTCCTCCAGACTGACGACCAGGTTACAACAGGCCCATACAATGGTACGTCTGTGACAAGATAATGATACCTGCTCACATATCGAACTTGAGATCGACTCTTCCGTTTACCTTGTGACCTACACCACCTTGGGAGGCAGTCGACTGAGGTCCTGTGTTTTATGATGAGACGTGAGAAGTCCTTCCTCGTCACATGCATGTGAGGCATGAGGGGCGTCTCGTCTGAACGAGCCGGGTTGATCATCTAACGAGCATAACTAAGTTTATGATGGTTGGAGGTCTTACGTACCGACTCAACGAGGGTATTAAGTAGGGCAAAAAATGAGTTATGAGTCGGCGGGTGATGTAGGGCGGGTGAGGAGCACAGCCAAGAGTAGCATAATGGATTGTCATTTCAAAGTTAATTATGTCTATCGAGGTTGAGGAATGTTCAGAGGTCGATATAGCTGATGTTGGGTGGAGAGTCGACCGTAGCAACGAGGGTTTAACCCGGCAAGTGCTAGCAACAGTGTGGGTCGTGTTGTGCTGTCGTACGTGTGTTATCTGCTGAAGGTGTTGGACGTGGGATGAAGCATCAAGATGAGGGAGTGAGGGTAGGAACCTTGACGTGCAAGTGGTCTTGCCTGGGGAGGAGTTTTGTTCCCATGTGATGAGGTTAATGATGGTGGATCTGGTCTCGCCTGTTATGATGAGAAACTGTTTTACGTCTGATGTTTTTCTGACAGTTAACTAACTGGAGATCCCAGCGAGGGCTCACGCTCACTTGCCGACACACTGAAAAATGACTGATATGTACTGGTTCTTTATGTGTCACATGAGAGTTATATATGTGGAATATTTGAACAAAGAACAACTACATGTTATATATATATATATATATATATATATATATATATATATATATATATATATATATATATATATATAATATATATATATATATATATATATATATATATATATATATATATATATATATATATATATATATATATATATATATATATATATATATATATATATATATATATATATTCCCTGGGGATAGGGGAGAAAGAATACTTCCCACGTATTCCCTGTGTGTCGTAGAAGGCGACTAAAAGGGGAGGGAGCGGGGGGCTGGAAATCCTCCCCTCTCATTTTTTTTTAATTTTCCAAAAGAAGGAACAGAGAATTGGGCCAGTTGAGGGTATTCCCTCAAAGGCCCAGGCCTCTGTTCTTAACGCTACCTCGCTAATGCGGGAAATGGCGAATAGTTTGAAAGAAAGAAATATATATATATATATATATATATATATATATATATATATATATATATATATATATATATATATATATATATATATATTCTTTTCTTTCATACATATTCTCCATTTTCCACGTTAGCGAGGTAGTGTTAAGAAGAGAGGACAGGGAATTAGAGGGTATATCCTCACTTGGCCCCCTTCTCTGTTCCTCCTTTTGTTGAAATCAAAACGAGAGGGAAGGATTTCCAGCCCCCCGCTCCCTCCCCTTTTAGTCGCCTTCTACGACACGCAGGGAATACGTGGGAGGTATTGTATCTCCCCTATCCCCTGGGATAATATACATATTATCGACCTACCCCTAAGGAAGGATGAATAGCTGGGTTGACTGTGGACCGACTACTGCGACCAGGACCCGATCTATGCGTTGGACCCCGCCCGAGCGGCGGCCGGTGCGTGGGTCAGTGTCAGCCACGTTAACCGCTACACTTGTAAGAAGTGTTGGATGGTGAGCTCAGGAAGTCAGCCGTGGCCAGCGTCAGGCAGGTCAGGATTGTATGTACCACCACACGAATATGTGAGGAATATAGACGTGTCAGACACCGTGATCACCGTAATATAGACGTGTCAGACACCGTGATCACCGTAATATAGACGTGTCAGACACCGTGATCACCGTAATATAGACGTGTCAGACACGGTGATCACCGTAATATAGACGTGTCAGACACCGTGATCACCGTAATATAGACGTGTCAGACACGGTGATCACCGTAATATAGACGTGTCAGACACCGTGATCACCGTAATATAGACGTGTCAGACACCGTGATCACCGTAATATAGACGTGTCAGACACCGTGATCACCGTAATATAGACGTGTCAGACACCGTGATCACCGTAATATAGACGTGTCAGACACCGTGATCACCGTAATATAGACGTGTCAGACACCGTGATCACCGTAATATAGACGTGTCAGACACCGTGATCACCGTAATATAGACGTGTCAGACACCGTGATCACCGTAATATAGACGTGTCAGACACCGTGATCACCGTAATATAGACGTGTCAGACACCGTGATCACCGTAATATAGACGTGTCAGACACCGTGATCACCGTAATATAGACGTGTCAGACACCGTGATCACCGTAATATAGACGTGTCAGACACCGTGATCACCGTAATATAGACGTGTCAGACACCGTGATCGCCGTCTCCGTTTAAGCCTTCCCTTCGGCGGAATGGTCCAGGCAAACTGGCTCAGACTGTCATGAACAATAACACGGTGGGAGTGAGTGAGACGGACCTCCCGCTGCTGATGTTAACATCTCCCAGGATGTGTGTTGGTCTGACACCTTCATCATGGGTAAACCTACCCACCTGCTGTATCACGTAAACCTACCCACCTGCTGTATCACGTAAACCTACCCACCTGCTGTATCACGTAAACCTACCTACCTGCTGTATCACGTAAACCTCCATACCTGCTGTATCACGTAAACCTACCCACCTGCTGTCTCACGTAAACCTACCCACCTGCTGTATCACGTAAACCTACCCACCTGCTGTCTCACGTAAACCTACTCATCTGCTGTATCACGTAAACCTACCTACCTGCTGCATCACGTAAACCTGCCCACCTGCTGTATCACGTAAACCTACCCACCTGCTGTATCACGTAAACCTACCCACCTGCTGTATCACGTAAACCTACCCACCTGCTGTCTCACGTAAACCTACCCACCTGCTGTATCACGTAAACCTACTCATCTGCTGTATCACGTAAACCTACCTATCTGCTGTATCACGTAAACCTACCTACCTGCTGCATCACGTAAACCTGCCCACCTGCTGTATCACGTAAACCTACCTACCTGCTGTATCACGTAAACCTACCTATCTGCTGTATCACGTAAACCTACCTACCTGCTGTATCACGTAAACCTAACTACCTGCTGTATCACGTAAACCTACCTATCTGCTGTATCACGTAAACCTACCTACCTGCTGCATCACGTAAACCTACCTACCTGCTGTATCACGTAAACCTACCCACCTGCTGTCTCACGTAAACCTACCCACCTGATATATCACGTAAACCTACTCATCTGCTGTATCACGTAAACCTACCCACCTGATGTATCACGTAAACCTACCTACCTGCTGTATCACGTAAACCTGCCCGCCGGATGTATCACGTAAACCTGCCCACCTGATGTATTACAAGTTAACACTTGGGTAGACCACAACACATCTAATACCATAACACTGCACTCTATGCTCCTTAACACATACTACGTACGACATGTGTTACCTGATGATGATGGTCAGGGAGTAAAAGTAACTTGCCACTTTTTGCATGAAACAATGTGACACTGTGGACGAAGGACTGAGAAATACCGACTGGTCTGGCCTCACACTAGTAGGCCTTTTATCATGTTATTGTAATACAACGATTGTGAGCGACACTCCCTGTCTACTGCCATAATAAATGTTACATTGATTCTACAGGTCGATGGAAATACGCACAAGTGGGAACACCCTAATGATTAAGACATTAATCTTACACTCTCACTACCACTACCCAGTCATCATGATCTCACACTCTCACTACCACTACCCAGTCATCATGATCTCACACTCTCACTACCACTACCCAGTCATCATGATCTCCCACTCTCACTAACAATACCCAGTCATCATGATCTCACACTCTCACTAACACTACTCAGTCATCATGATCTCACACTCTCACTAACACTACCCAGTCATCATGATCTCACACTCTCACTAACACTACCCAGTCATCATCATCTCACACACTCACTAACACTACCCAGTCATCATGATCTCACACTCTCACTAACACTACCCAGTCATCATGATCTCACACTCTCACTAACACTACCCAGTCATCATGATCTCACACTCTCACTAACACTACCCAGTCATCATGATCTCACACTCCACTAACACTACCCAGTCATCATCATCTCACACTCTCACTAACACTACCCCATCATCATGATCTCACACTCTCACTAACACTACCCAGTCATCATCATCTCACACTCTCACTAACACGACCAAGTCATCACGACCCACTACCAAGCCACCCAACCCACTACGATCCACCACCAAGTCACCACGACCCACCTACCAAGCCATCCCAACCCACTACGATCCACGACCAAGTCACACGACCCACTACCAAGCCACCCAACCCACTACGATCCACCACCAAGTCACCACGACCCACTACCAAGCCATCCAACCCACTACGATCCACCACCAAGTCACCACGACCCACTACCAAGCCACCCAACCACTACGATCCACCACCAAGTCACACGACCCACTACCAAGCCATCCAACCCACTACGATCCACGACCAAGTCACCACGACCCACTACCAAGCCACCCAACCCACTACGATCCACGACCAAGTCACCACGACCCACTACCAAGCCATCCAACCCACTACGATCCACGACCAAGTCACCACGACCCACTACCAAGCCATCCAACCCACTACGATCCACCACCAAGTCACCACGACCCACTACCAAGTCACACAACCCACTACGATCCACCACCAAGTCACCACGACCCACTACCAAGCCACCCAACCCACTACGATCCACGACCAAGCCACCACGACCCACTACCAAGCCACACAACCCACTACGATCCACGACCAAGTCACCACGACCCACTACCAAGCCATCCAACCCACTACGATCCACCACCAAGTCATCACGACCCACTACCAAGCCACCCAACCCACTACGATCCACGACCAAGTCACCACGACCCACTACCAAGCCATCCAACCCACTACGATCCACGACCAAGTCACCACGACCCACTACCAAGCCATCCAACCCACTACGATCCACCACCAAGTCACCACGACCCACTACCAAGCCACACAACCCACTACGATCCACCACCAAGTCACCACGACCCACTACCAAGCCACACAACCCACTACGATCCACGACCAAGTCACCACGACCCACTACCAAGCCACACAACCTAAGGAGAGAGTGACCACATTCTCTCGAGTTAAAAGCTGACTCATGAAAAAGAAAAAAAAATAGTTTATGACCAGCAGGAGTTGATCCAGCAGAGTGAGAGAGAAAAAGTAAAGAATTTCTTACAACCAGTACGAGGCATCTACCCTACCCTTAATAAAGAGCTTAGGCTGATAAAGGCTATATATATATATATATATATATATATATATATATACAATAAATGAAATACAGTAATACCAAATAAACATAAGTGCAATTTCCCTAAGGCAGAAATAATTCTCCACCTTTCAACTCATTTCCTAATATATATATATATATATATATATATATATATATATATATATATATATATATATATATGTGTGTGTGTGTGTGTGTGTGTGTGTGTGTGTATGTATGTATGTATGTATGTATGTATGTATGTATGTATGTATATATATATATATATATATATATATATATATATATATATATATATATATATATATATATATATATATATATTCCTATGAGTCCACGGGGAAAATGAAACACGATAAGTGCCCAAGTGCACTTTCGTGTAATAATCTTATCATCAGGGTAGATACAAGAAATATAAGTCAGTTGATATACAACGAAGAGACGTAGCTAGGGCGCCATTTGGTAAACAAATGTTGTCCAAGACAGACAAAGAGCGTATCATAAACTTATGATGTGGACAAGATGAAGTGTTTACAAATTTTATCAACAATAAAGTAATCCAATTTGTATAGGCCTTCACTAATATTAGGGTTATAATTCTTTGTGTGTTTAATGATAGAAGATTCAATGATATTTCTCGTGGTAATAGAGTTAGAGTTAATAGCTGAGATGGCGTTACTCTAGTCAATACAATGATCATAGTTTTTAACGTGATTAAACAAGGCATTTGATTCCCGTCCAGTTCTTATAATATATTTATGTTACTCAAGTCTAACAGAAAGATTCCTACCAGTCTGACCAACATAAAACTAATCACAATTTCTACATGGCACTTTATACTTGCATTCAGGAGAATTTTCTGGTGAGTTCCTGATAGATACTTTTTCTTGTATTATTGTTACTGAAGGCAACATTCACATTAAAGGATTTAAGCAACATGGGAAGTAAAGTAAAATCATTATTAAAAGGAAGAACTAAAAGATTCTTGGTGTTTCACTTTTCCCCGTGGACTCACAGGATCACGCGCAAAACTGTGATCCTTTCCAATATATATATATATATAATATATATATATATATATATATATATATATATATATATATATATATATATGTGTGTGTGTGTGTGTGTGTGTGTGTGTGTGTGTGTGTGTGGACGATGATGATGATGATGAAGGTCATTATAAATACGGTAGTGTTGACCGCATGTTGCTCTAACTTGCCGTCTAGATCAGAATGATCAACAAAGATATTGGTCATGGCTCAAAATCCTACCTAATCTTTGGCATTTCCGTCTGTATGCGTTACGGTAGTGTAACTCACGCAGCGTGTTGGTAGTCAGTCATGGTGATAACAAGGGGCATTTATGTGGCCCATTTGCCCGTCCCCTAAATTTGGCCAGGGAACATACGGACGTACTTTCAGTAACGGGACCTTACAACCAGCCACACACACCAGCACCCAACCATGCACACCAGCACCCAACCACACACCAGCACCCAACCATACACACCAGCACCCAACCATACACACCAACACCCAGCCACACACCACACCCAACCATACACACCAGCACCCACCAACACACCAGCACCCAACCATACACACCAGCACCCAACCATACACACCAGCACCCAACCATACACCACCCAGCACACCCAGCACACCATACCACACACCAGCACCCAACACACACCAGCACCCAACCATACACACCAGCACCCAGCCACACACACCAGCACCCAACCATACACACCAACACCCAGCCACACACACCAGCACCCAACCATACACACCAACACCCAGCCACACATACCAGCACCCAACCATACACACCAACACCCAACCATACACACCAACACCCAACCATACACACCAACACCCAGCCATACACACCAGCACCCAGCCATACACACCAGCACCCAGCCATACACACCAGCACCCAACCATACACACCAGCACCCAGCCACACACACCAACACCCAGCCATACACACCAACACCCAGCCACACACACCAGCACCCAACCATACACACCAGCACCCAGCCACACACACCAGCACCCAACCATACACACCAGCACCCAGCCATACACACCAGCACCCAGCCACACACACCAGCACCCAGCCACACACACCAACACCCAGCCATACACACCAGCACCCAGCCACACACACCAACACCCAGCCATACACACCAACACCCAACCACACACACCAACACCCAGCACCCAGCCATACACACCAACACCCAACCATACACACCAACACCCAGCCACACACACCAGCACCCAGCCACACACACCAACACCCAGCCATACACACCAGCACCCAGCCACACACACCAGCACCCAGCCACACACACCAACACCCAGCCACACACACCAACACCCAACCACACACACTAGCACCCAGCCACACACACCAGCACCCAGCCACACACACCAACACCCAGCCATACACACCAGCACCCAGCCACACACACCAGCACCCAAACATACACACCAGCACCCAGCCACACACACCAACACCCAGCCATACACACCAGCACCCAGCCACACACACCAGCACCCAACCATACACACCAGCACCCAACCATACACACCAGCACCCAGCCACACACACCAGCACCCAGCCACAAACACCAACACCCAGCCACACACACCAGCACCCAACCATACAAACCAACACCCAGCCACACACACCAACACCCAACCATACACACCAACACCCAGCCACACACACCAGCACCCAACCATACACACCAACACCCAGCCACACACACCAACACCCAACCATACACACCAACACCCAGCCACACACACCAGCACCCAACCATACACACCAACACCCAGCCACACACACCAGCACCCAACCATACACACCAGCACCCAGCCACACACACACCAACACCCAGCCATACACACCAACACCCAGCCACACACACACCAACACCCAGCCATACACACCAGCACCCAACCATATACATCAACAAGCAGCCACACACACCAAGACACCATGACCCACACAACAAGCCACCACGACCTACCAACAAGCCACATAGACCAACAACAAGCCAAACTGACCAACAACCGGCCACCACGACCCACAAACAAGCCACACAGACCAAGAACAAGTCACCACGACCCACCAACAAGCCACCATGAGCCAACAGCCCAGATTATAACAGGAAGGCGCCACATCAAGCCTGGCCAGCCACGCCAACAATGACAGACAACACCAATTCAACCATTAGGTTTATGGTTCTTCCTTGTTAGCTCCTTCAGCACTATGGTGCGACCCTTGAAAACCACGGTACGACCCTTCAAAACCACGGTGCGACCCTTAAGAACCACGGTGCGACCCTTCAAAACCACGGTGCGACCCTTCAAAACCACGGTACGACCCTTGAAAACCACGGTTCGACCTTGTAAAGCAGGGCACGACCCTTGAGAACCAGGGTACGACTCTTGATAACAAGAGTACGACCTTTGAGAACCAGGGTACGACTCTTGGGTATGAAGGCCCGGCCAATGACCTGAGAGTGGGTCAGGTCAAAAGGCCGGGCCACAATTATCTTGAAGACCCACCGATGATGGAACCACCTTGCTCAAGGCCTTAACCACAATGTGATAAGTCACACCAGACTACCAACCAACGTCCCGCTACACTACTAACGTTGACACCCCCAGCAAATAATGGACCACTCCACGTACTACCTCTTGGTAGCACTGGTGCCCTGCGGTACACACTGTTGGCAGTACTGACGCCAGCGTCAAAGTTACAGGAAGTATAAACGAGTCCGTCGGAACGAGACGAGTGCTCAACGAAGCAATACGTTTATCAAGGAGAGAAGGTAAATGACCGGGGAAAAGAGGGCTACTTATCTTGGAAACTACGCAGGTGGTCAAGTAAACGAGACAGGGGATCAAGGAATCATGACAGGTGGTCAAAAAAAGACAGGCGAGCGAACCAAGTAATGTACTTGTGATCAGAGAAAGATCATTTGACCTTTAAGATAC
The DNA here is from genome assembly GCF_036320965.1 of Panulirus ornatus. NCBI lineage: Eukaryota > Metazoa > Arthropoda > Malacostraca > Decapoda > Palinuridae > Panulirus > Panulirus ornatus. Next base: position 6,978,484 of record NC_092260.1, read on the forward strand.
GTGATCTTCCCATGTAATGCACCTCTTACCTGATGTACACCTAACCTTACCTTACGTATACCTTACGATGGTTTGGTAGGACTTCTACCCCCCACAGCTGGGTCTGGCACCTTACCTTACGTATACCTTACGATGGTTTGGGAGGTCTTCTACCCCCACAGCTGGGTCTGGCACCTAACCTTACCTTACGTATACCTTACGATGGTTTGGGAGGTCTTCTACCCCCACAGCTGGGTCTGGGACCTTACCTTACCTTACGTATACCTTACGATGGTTTGGGAGGTCTTCTACCCCCACAGCTGGGTCTGGCACCTTACCTTAAGTCTACCTTACGATGGTTTGGGAGGTCTTCTACCCCACCTTACCTTACCTTACGTATACCTTACGATGGTTTGGGAGATCCTCTACCCCCACAGCTGGGTCTGGCACCTTACCTTACCTTACGATGGTTTGGGAGGTCTTCTACCCCCACAGTTGGGTCTGGCACCTTACCTTACCTTACGATGGTTTGGGAGGTCTTCTACCCCAAAGCTGGGTCTGGCACCTTACCCTGCACTACGATGGTGTCGCATCTTTTACCCCCAGTGTTTAGTCTGAGGCCACGTCGTAGTGTTGCTCTTGTGGTTCAGCAGAGTGTTGGAGGTGGCAGCTGGCAGGCTCACATAACCACAACGTCCCGTCTGGTCTGGCACACTTTGCCTGGGTATTTTTCTTCCATATTCTTTCCCTGGTGTGTTATAATGGCTGCAGGTAACGTATCAAACAATTTCGAACTCCGGATGCTTGTCATTTGCCCTTACTTAACTTCCTCCGGCCTGATACCAGTGGTTGCAACAGTGAGGAACTATTTCTTCAGTGGGGATTGGACATCTCTTTTGTTTTTCAACGTTAGCTGAGACGGCACAGGGGACTGACTCTGCTAATCGAGAAAATCTCATTAACGCTATATATATATATATATATATATATATATATATATATATATATATATATATATATATATATATATATATATAAAATTTTTTTTTTAATCTATTCGCCATTTCCCGCGTTAGCGAGGTAGCGTTCAGAACAGAGGACTGGGCCTTTGTGGAACATCCTCACCTGGCCCCCCTCTCTGTCCCTTTGTTTGGAAAACTAAAAAAAAAACGAGAGGGGAGGATTTCCAGCCCCCCGCTCCCATATATATATATATATATATATATATATATATATATATATATCACTTTCCTCTCTACCTACTCGTACACATGCCTTACAACCTCGATTAAAAGTTTTCATTGCTTCTAACAACTTGCCTCCCACACCATATATTCTTAACACCTTCCACAGAGCATCTCTATCAACTCTATCATATGCCTTCTCCAGATCCATAAATGCTACATACAAATCAATTTGTTTTTCTAAGTATTTCTCACATACATTCTTCAAAGCATACACCTGATCCACACATCCTCTACCACTTCTGAAACCACACTGCTCTTCCCCAATCTGATGTTCTGTACATGCCTTGACCCTCCCAATCAATACCCTCCCATATAATTTCCCAGGAATACTCAACAAACTTATACCTCTGCAATTTGAACACTCACCTTTATCCCCTTTGCCTTTGTACAATGGTACTATGCATGCATTCCGCCAATCCTCAGGCACTTCACCATGAGCCATACATACACTGAATATCCTTACCAACCAGTCAACAACACAGTCATCCCCTTTTCTGAATAAATTACACGGTAATACCATCCAAACCCGCCGGCTTGCCAGCTTTCATCTTCTGCAAAGCTTTCACTACCTCTTCTCTGTTTACCAAATCACTCTCCCTGACCCTCTCATTTCGCACACCACCTCGACCAAAACATCCTATATCTGCCACGCTATCATCTAACACATTCAACAAACCTTCAAAATACTCACTCCATCTCCTTCTCACATCAACACTACTTGTTATTACCTCCCCATTAGCCAGCTTTCACCGATGTTCGCATTAGTTCTCTTGTCTTACGCACTTAATTTACCTCCTTCCAACACATCCTTTTATTCTCCCTAAAGTTTAATGATACTCTCTCATTCCAACTCTCATTTGCCCTCTTTTTCACCTCTTGCACCTTTCTCTTGACCTCTTGCCTCTTTCTTCTATACATCTCCCAGTCATTTGCACCATTTCCCAGCAAAACTCGTCCAAATGCCTCTCTCTTCTCTTTCACTAATAACCTTACTTCATCCCACCAATCACTACCCTTTCTAAACTGGCCACCTCCCACGTTTCTCATGCCACAAGCATCTTTTGCGCACGCAGGCCATCAATGCTTCCCTAAATACATCCCATATATATATATATATATATATATATATATATATATATATATTTTTTTTTTTTTTTCTTTCAAACTATTCGCCATTTCCCGCGTTAGCGAGGTAGCGTTAAGAACAGAGGACTGGGCCATTGAGGGAATATCCTCACCTGGCCCCCTTCTCTGTTCCTTCTTTTGGAAAATTGAAAAAAATTGAGAGGGGAGGATTTCCAGCCCCCCGCTCCCTCCCCTTTTAGTCGCCTTCTACGACACGCAGGGAATACGTGGGAAGTATTCTTAATCCCCTATCCCCAGGGATATATATATATATACATATATATATATATATATATATATATATATTACTGGAAAAGATCACAATTGAGCGCGTGGTCAAGTACATTCCTTTTTATCCACGGGGAAATGAAACACGATAAGTTCCCAAGTGCGCTTTCGTGTAATAATCACATCATCAGGGGAGATACAAGAAAGAAATATAAGTCAGTTGATATACAACGAAGAGACGTAGCTAGGACGACATTTGGTAAATAAATGGCGTTGTAGATTAAGCCAGGCATCCACTTCATGAACCACCTGCTGGGGGAGAAAGAACACCAGGGTTACCTATGGACAGGCTGCCGCGACCAGGATTCGAACCTTTGCCGACTTGACCCCTGGGCTAGTCGGTGAACACGTCACGGTCATGAACGCCAGCAGTGTCAGGCTGGAACCACAGTCGCCCCGGGACTGTGACTGGACACAAACCGAACTCTGCACACTTGACCAGCTGCGACACATCACGATGCCACAAAGCGTTACTCTAGTCGGGTGCGTTACGTTACGTTACCCTGGCGAGACATGCGCCACCGAGATAGATGCACGAGGCCAACACAGGACGACGTATGACACAGGACAGAGTGCTGGAGTGGCATGATATCGGACCAGCAACTGCCACCAAATGAGGCGCAGGAAAACAACGTGACGAAAGTCAAAGAGGAACAAACATGGAGAGAGAGAGAGAGAGAGAGAGAGAGAGAGAGAGAGAGAGAGAGAGAGAGAGAGAGAGAGAGAGAGAGAGACACGTGTACCTAAGATAAGGATGTACCATGAGGTAGGGCTAGAGCGAAGCACTCACAAGTCTAGCATTAGGAATGTTAACATTTCCTCTCCTGCTGCATTCATCTGGGACTGACTTTAACTATATGTCAAGTTTTCTATCAAAAGTTTCTGTAGTTGTTGCTGGTATGATTGTTAAATCTCCAGGTTACACTAAACAGCCTTGCTGGGGTCTTATATTTCAGTTTATAATGTTTCTGATGCATTTCCTGTATTCCTGCAGATGTAATATCTGTTTCTTTACCCCTTCAATATCATCTGTCCTTCTCGTCTTCCTTCTAAGGTGTAAAGTTCCAGCCAATCATGGTAGTCCCAGCCACACAACGTCGGTCGTGAAGCGCTCTGCATTCCAATTTCCTTTTTCTCTACGCTGGAGGCTCCAGTCACGGTCAAAAGTCCACATCAAGGCCAGGTCTTAATTGAAACATAGAGAGGATTATGGAAGAGAAAAAGGAGAGACAAGGGAAAGTATTTATCCATTTCGGAGGAAGAGAAATATAAAAACAGTCTTTTAAAATGTGCCAGGTCATTGTTGTTGGGAAAGACATGAGAGGGCAAAGAGTTCCAAAGCTTCGAGGTGAAGGGAAACAGTCCATTGCCATAGATTTGGTTGGTCACCATACGACACAGCAGTATACAATTATCTGTTTTTGTGTCAACATTACACAGTCTCATTAGCAGCCTTCTGTCTCTTCCTGTGAAAGTTCTCATTATCATACCACTCATTATCTGGCTCGATACTGCTATCTCCTCAATGTGCTCGGAACAAATACACAAAAGTCAACAATGAGGGAACAATCAGGATGGTTAATGAAACAGGTAAACATACCCTCCTTAGGCATGGTCAAACCTAATGATGGAGGGTTTCCATCATCAGGAGACACACTGGGATAATCTGAAGTCTAACGGAGAAGTGCGGGTCGTACATACACTTGTTCTTAACTGTGTATAAGGGAAATTTTCCTGTACCCTAGTGGGATGACAGTGGCTGCTACACCCTCCTCAATACTAAATCTTATCTTCACATTAGATAACGGAGATGTGAGTGATACGTACCATACACGAAAGACCAGTTAGAGGAAGTGATCATGTCATGCTTCGGTTGCATTATGTGGCAAAAGAGGACAAAAAATGATAAGGCAAAACTACACTCAAAGAAACTTGACTAAATGAATTTTTCGGGGGATATAAATCTGAAAATGTAGTTAACTTAGTAGCCTACTGAGTAGGTTAGGTCCAATTTACGACGGAGAGGGAACATTCACGCCTTTACCTTTCCATACAGTTACAAGATTAATAAGACAAAACTGTGGGGAAAAATAAATTCAAAAGCAAAAGAACTTTGGGATATACTGTGAGAAGATGACAACACTATACCAACCAACATCTGGAAGGTAGAGGAGATCAAGGAACGAGAACAACTGAATAATAATATTGTGGACCAGACACACGATACTCCTATATCTTTCTAAACACTCATCACGAATAAATTGCCAGTCTAGCAGCAACTAGTGAGGTAGGAGCTGTGGGCGAGGATGTGCGACGAACTGACCGGTAAGTACAGACGTCGCTTCACAGTGGAAGACATTATCGCCCTTACACTTGTGAGACGGGGTAAGAAGGTCTCACAGAACACACAAGACATATGGACAAGGCAAAAACAGATTACTTATACAACGACCTTGGCCCGTACATGGCTCACTGTCCTGTTATAGTTTTCTCCAACTGTGGTGAAGATGTGAACACACACTTGACAAGCCACGTGACTTGCTGTTAAGGACGTGGCTGGAGGAAGGTAAAGTGCCAAGGGTGAGGGAAAACGTTGTGCCCACCTTTGTGAGAGAAGACCAGGAAGTTGCCCTGTGTTACAGACTCTGATGAGTCAGTAAAATACTGGGAAATATAATCAGAAATCAAACAGTACACTACCTAAGCGAGACACTACAAGGATTCCAAGGAAAGCAAGCCAAGTGTAACAAACGTCTCAAGTTCTTGTATGAGAGAAATGGCTCCTTGTTAAACAAAAGTGAAGATTGGATGGATTATGCGATCCGTATCTGGAGTGCCGGAAACAATTCTGACACTGAAGGATGGGACAGAAGCTGCATTTTCAGACTGAAATGAGATGGAAGCTTCCATCCGTGGCCAGATAGCAATTAAGAGGAACGTAGGGACGCAGGTGAAGGAGCCGTGTCCAAACAGACTCAGTCCTGGCATCATCGCCCTTCCTGACCTACGTAGATGACCCACGCCGGCTTGTGTCTGCAGATGAAGCCAGGTCATAACTGTGAAGAGAACTGCAGCAACTTCTGAAGGTAAACTTGAATATATTCAAAATTAGTCTGAACCATGATTGCTGAAATACAACTTGACTTAACGTAAAGTCATGAGGGCCTGACGCAGCTACAAATAAGCTGTAGGAATGTGTGTGTGTGTGTGTGTGTGTGTGTGTGTGTGTGTGTGTGTGTGTGTGTGTGTGTGTGTGTGTGTGAGAAGGACTAAGAAGTCAACACTGTCCTTTACCTGTCGCTAGTGTCTCCCATTACGTTGGCGGGAAAGAAGACAAACTGGCTGCTGGATAAGGATATATTCAACATACATCTCACATCCTATGTAAGGCTACAGCGTGAGTAGGACTGTAGAGTCTGGTCAACGCGCTTCAAAACCCAAAGAACTAATACAGTAGGTCCAGAGAAGATCAACAGTGCCAGAGTCAGTGTAAAATATGAGTTCCAGGAAGTCATACATTTAGACATCACGGATGACACAAGATTAAGTCGTGATTTGCTCATAACTTTTAAAACCAGGTTGATGGCGCCAATGGTGAACATTTCTAAGGAACACGAGAAGACAGAACAAACAGAGGCCATAACACGGAATCAAGTTACAGACCTGAAAGAAAATGTAAAGAAAGGTTTTCACATAATGAATGAGAGTAGTGGGTGAGTGAAATAACCTTAGGTGATGAAAATGTTAATGTTGGCAACATGAAAGAGTTCAAGAGATAGTGCCACATGATAGCGTAACTCCCTCCCTGTACGTTAGAAAACAGGTAAACATACACACACACACACACACACACACACACACACACACACACACACGACAAAACGGTGAAAATGATGTTCAAAATGCCACAGGAAAAATGAGGTAAAGTGCCAAGGGGGTGGCAAAGGGCAAACGACAAACATAACTTCAAGAAAGGAGACCATGAGGAGGAGGCGCTGAACTACAGACCCGACTACTTAACGAGTGTGGTGTGCAAGGTTCTGCAAAAGATGATTAAAAAAAAAAAATGGATGACTGCTGCCTGCACAGTAGAAATTACCTAAGGGTGAGACAACACGGTTTGAGGGAAAGGAGGCCATGTGTAACCAACATTTTAGATTTCTACCGTCGACTGTGGACTGTCTGGAGACACTGACACTTGCCACACAGGAGGCTGGTAATGAACCTGGATCTTCAGGCAGGGAAATGAAGGGAGACCAACATGATGAACACATCATCTATGTTGAGGGGATCAGAGAACGCATGATGTGGGACGAGGAGTCTTCCACACGGGTCAAAGTCAACAGTGGCGTGCCGCAGGCTTCAGTCCTGCGACTATTACTCCTCTTAATCAAGGTTAATGTCTTGCCGGAAGGACTGGACTCCTAACCGAACACGTTCGTGGATAATGCCAAGGTCATGAGCGAAGTAAAAGCGAGGAGGAGGAGGAGGATTGCATTAACTTACAATGGGAAATACAATATCCCCGAAGTTGGTCCGTACTGAGAATGGGGCAAAGTTTAAGAGGGCCTCTAGCTGTCATGGGTAATGCACTGAAACCAGAGCCTCCTATCCACAAACGGACCCCAAAGACCTTTCCGTGGTTTACCCTAATTCATATTTTTTCATATCCCGTCCACGCCTTTCACCCTCCTGCACGTTCAAGCCCCGAGCACTCAAAACTTTATTCACTCCATCCTTCCATCTCTAAATCTGTGTTCCCCCTCTTATCTCCTCCACTTCTGACACATTCATCCTCTCTATTAGCATTTGTTTACGCATTCTCTCCATGTCCAAACCATTCAGCACACTCTCTTCAGCTCTCAAACACACTCTTCTTATTGCCACACATTTCTCTTTACCCTTTTATTACTTAGTCGATCGAACCACCTCACACCACATATTGCCCTCGAACATCATTTCCCACACACTCAACCTCCTCCGCACATCCTTAACTACAGCCTATGCCTCTCAACCATACAACACCGTCGGGACTAATAAACCTTCAAACATACCCATCTTCGACCTCTAAGATGGTGACCTCTCTTTCCGCGTATCACCAATTCTCCCAGGACCTTCGCCCCCTCACCCACACTATGACTCATCTTAGTTTGGCTCCATTCGCTGCGATGTTCACACCCAGGTATCTAAAACACTTCTCTTCAAAGTTTTCCCCATTCAAGTTCGTCCAACTAACCTGTCTCTTTGCACGGGTAAAGCTAGTAACCCTGCTTTTATTCACATTTACTCCCGACTATCTCCTTTTCCACATTCTCCTACATTATGACACCAGCTTCTGCAAAGTTCCAATAGGATCTGCCAACAGTGCTGAGCCACCAGCAAACAAATAATAACATCTCCCAAGCCCTTCTCCTTCACCTCCTAATAGACTGCATACCTGTCCGTCTCTCCAAGACCATTACATATCCCTTCCTCACCACTCCATAAATATCAAACAGCCTTAGTGACATCACACATCCCTGCCTCAAACCAACCTTTACTTGCAACCACTCACCCTCCTCTCTACCTACTAGCACACACGCCTTACCCTCTTGATAAAAACTATTCACTTTTCTTTAATGGATTTCCTCCCACAGCAGACACTCGTAACACTTTCCATAAAGTATCACCACGAACAGTAACCTATGCCTTCATCAGATCCACCAAAATGTCACAAACAAATCCTTCTGTTTCTCTAAGTATTTCTGACACACATTCATCAAAGCAAACCACACTGTTCCTCCCCGGTCTGGTGCTCTGCTCCCACAACCACCCTCTCAATCATCAATCTTCCAAACAACTTACCGCATACATTCAACAAACTTATACCTCTGTAATTCGAACACTCACCTTTGTACCCCTTGTATTCCACCAATTCTAAAGCACATCACCATAATCCATACATACCCCGATCATCCTAACTAACCAATCAACTACACAGTAACCCGCTTTCTTCAGGTATTTAACTGCAATATCATCCACTCCAACCGCCTTGCCACATTTCTCCACCTTTTCTCTTTTCACCAAAGCACTTCCTCACCGACTTAAACACCCTACATCAGCCAACTTGTCATCAAACACATTCAATAATCCTTCAAAGCACTCACTCCATCTGTTCACCTCATATCTGCCTGTTACCACTTACCCATATATATCCTTCATCGATGTTCTCATATATATATGTGTGTGTGTGTGTGTGTGTGTGTGTGTGTAAGGTTAGGGACGAGCGTACCGGTTTATAAAAATAAGGTCATCAACCAACAAGTACATACGAGTGAAGACATCCTTCCCCGTGCTGGATAAACAAGTAAACACACACACACACACACACACACACACACACACACACACACACACACACACACACACACACACACACACATGACCCCAAGCTACAGTACAGTCCACGTGCGCCAGGAATAATTATTGACTTTTGACCTTCTGTCTCGGCTTTCCCTCTCCCCCTCCCTCATGCATCACCTCTCCCAGTTCTCCTCCCCCCAACCTTCCCCCTTCTCCTACAGCACCTCTCCCCGTCCTCCTCCACCTTCCTCTCCCCTCCCCCCAACAGCTTCTCTCCCCTTCCCCCCCCCCCCCCCAGCACCAGTTCTCTCCGTTCCCCTCTGC
>NC_092260.1:6990288-7037788 GCF_036320965.1 Panulirus ornatus
CTTGCTCTGCAGGAACCTACAGAAAGGGGCTGGCTAACACTAGGACTATATCACAGAAATTGGTCATGTGGTAAATATAAGTAAGTAAACAATAATCACAGAAGTGAATGTCTTGTGCACTTTTTCCGTGTACTTCACATATAGTTAAACACTAACATGAGTACCTGCTTCTATGTCTTTCCTCCCTACAATATCCACAGATCAGTAGGGCAAGAGTTTCGTCAGCTTTCCTCCGCGTCCTTCCTCTCTGACTGCTTCTCTTTCAGTATATCTTTTTATCATTACTTTATAATAAGCCCATCCACGCGACTGCCTCCTTCCTCCCTTCTGCTGGTGTTCCCTGGTGTGTATCCTCACCCACACCCGCTGCGGTCCACACGCCGCTTCAACACCACGTCAGCTACCAACAGCATCAGCCTGGCATGTACGACTGACAAGTGGGACTGGACGAGTACCTACAATGTGTACCAGACCAGCCAGGCTGCAGGGGCCTGAGGGATGTGGCTTCCAACACCTTGGTCGACCAACGACCCAACCCAACAGCCTGGGCCCAGCCCGGGATATGTAGGGTGAAGACCCCCGATGATCGCACCACCATCATCGCCACCAGAATCAATCTTACTTTTGTCCTTAACTATATCTACTTCCATGTGACGTCAGGAGTCACTGGGTTAAACCAGTAGAATGCGAAGTGACCTCAGGACAAATGTAAGGTCTTCTATGACCTGAGACAAGATCTCTGACATATGTAAGTAGTTTAGAAGACTTTAATCACGTCCACATCCATATCAGAGTTCAGCATGATCCTCGGCAAGTGTGAGGGATGCGAGACTGTGCTGGGAGACAACGTGCAGGTCTGGTACCACACACAACGGATCAGTAAGGTTGGCTATTACTGCGACCAGCTCGACACTGCGCTCTTCACAACCATACAAGAGTTACATCACAACACACACACACACACACACATGGAACATGCTGAGGACACACACTGCAACCTGTACACCTCGTGAGACCTCGTCAGTCTGCCTGGCTGAGTGAAAAGCACACATCATATGCATTTCAGGTCACACACAGTTACTGTGGCAAACATCTTGAGAACCAAATAACATGAACATCAAGGACCATGTCAGTGTGAGCCACCAGCAGTGGACACAGGCCGTACCATACCACCATCACTGGAGGATCACCTGCCACCACACTCCAGGTCAGGCGACCAACCTGACACATCGCTCAACAGCCTCACCAGACGAGCTCCAGCGCTGGTGGTACACGGCAGACGTACGGTCAGGTGAGAGGGAGGGGTAATACTGGTGAGGAAGACAACACTGGCAGTACATGAGGCAACATCTGAGTGAGGAAGACAACACTAGCAGTACATGAGGCAACATCTGAGTGAGGAAGACAACACTGGCAGTACATGAGGCAACATCTGAGTGAGGAAGACAACACTGGCAGTACATGAGGCAACATCTGAGTGAGGAAGACAACACTAGCAGTACATGAGGCAACATCTGAGTGAGGAAGACAACACTGGCAGTACATGAGACAACATCTGAGTGAGGAAGACAACACTGGCAGTACATGAGACAACATCTGAGTGAGGAAGACAACACTGGCAGTACATGAGACAACATCTGAGTGAGGAAGACAACACTGGCAGTACATGAGACAACATCTGAGTGAGGAAGACAACACTGGCAGTACATGAGACAACATCTGAGTGAGGAAGACAACACTAGCAGTACATGAGACAACATCTGAGTGAGGAAGACAACACTGGCAGTACATGAGACAACATCTGAGTGAGGAAGACAACACTAGCAGTACATGAGACAACATCTGAGTGAGGAAGACAACACTAGCAGTACATGAGACAACATCTGAGTGAAGAAGACAACACTGGCAGTACATGAGGCAACATCTGAGTGAGGAAGACAACACTGGCAGTACATGAGGCAACATCTGAGTGAGGAAGACAACACTAGCAGTACATGAGGCAACATCTGAGTGAGGAAGACAACACTAGCAGTACATGAGACAACATCTGAGTGAGGAAGACAACACTGGCAGTACATGAGGCAACATCTGAGTGAGGAAGACAACACTGGCAGTACATGAGACAACATCTGAGTGAGGAAGACAACACTAGCAGTACATGAGACAACATCTGAGTGAGGAAGACAACACTGGCAGTACATGAGACAACATCTGAGTGAGGAAGACAACACTAGCAGTACATGAGACAACATCTGAGTGAGGAAGACAACACTGGCAGTACATGAGGCAACATCTGAGTGAGGAAGACAACACTAGCAGTACATGAGACAACATCTGAGTGAGGAAGACAACACTGGCAGTACATGAGGCAACATCTGAGTGAGGAAGACAACACTGGCAATACATGAGACAACATCTGAGTGAGGAAGACAACACTAGCAGTACATGAGACAACATCTGAGTGAGGAAGACAACACTAGCAGTACATGAGACAACATCTGAGTGAGGAAGACAACACTGGCAGTACATGAGGCAACATCTGAGTGAGGAAGACAACACTGGCAGTACATGAGGCAACATCTGAGTGAGGAAGACAACACTAGCAGTACATGAGACAACATCTGAGTGAGGAAGACAACACTAGCAGTACATGAGACAACATCTGAGTGAGGAAGACAACACTGGCAGTACATGAGGCAACATCTGAGTGAGGAAGACAACACTGGCAGTACATGAGACAACATCTGAGTGAGGAAGACAACACTAGCAGTACATGAGACAACATCTGAGTGAGGAACACTGGCAGTACATGAGGCAACATCTGAGTGAGGAAGACAACACTAGCAGTACATGAGACAACATCTGAGTGAGGAAGACAACACTGGCAGTACATGAGACAACATCTGAGTGAGGAAGACAACACTGGCAGTACATGAGACAACATCTGAGTGAGGAAGACAACACTAGCAGTACATGAGACAACATCTGAGTGAGGAAGACAACACTGGCAGTACATGAGGCAACATCTGAGTGAGGAAGACAACACTGGCAGTACATGAGACAACATCTGAGTGAGGAAGACAACACTAGCAGTACATGAGACAACATCTGAGTGAGGAAGACAACACTGGCAGTACATGAGGCAACATCTGAGTGAGGAAGACAACACTGGCAGTACATGAGACAACATCTGAGTGAGGAAGACAACACTGGCAGTACATGAGACAACATCTGAGTGAGGAAGACAACACTGGCAGTACATGAGACAACATCTGAGTGAGGAAGACAACACTGGCAGTACATGAGGCAACATCTGAGTGAGGAAGCCAACACTGGCAGTACATGAGGCAACATCTGAGTGAGGAAGACAACACTGGCAGTACATGAGGCAACATCTGAGTGAGGAAGACAACACTGGCAGTACATGAGACAACATCTGAGTGAGGAAGACAACACTGGCAGTACATGAGGCAACATCTGAGTGAGGAAGACAACACTAGCAGTACATGAGGCAACATCTGAGTGAGGAAGACAACACTGGCAGTACATTACATGAGGTAGCCTATGAGTGAGGAAAACAACGATTGGAAGTACATGAGGCAACACATGAGGAAGAGAGGGAGACCGGGTGATACTGAAGAAGACAACGAGGTGGGAATGAGGAAGACAAGGTGACATCCTGCAAATGCACTCTCTGGTCTATAACGATATTATTTCCTGGAGATTAGCAACTATCTCCCGGAGATGAGTAACTATTTCCTGGAGACGAGTAACTATTTCCTGGAGACGAGTCACTATTTCCTGGAGATGAGTAACTATCTCCTGGAGATGAGTAACTATGTCCTGAAGACGAGTAACTATTTCCAGATGAATACCTATTTCCTTGAGATGAATAACTATTTCCTGGAGATGAGTAACTATTTCCTGGAGATGAGTAACTATTTCCACATGAATAACTATTTCCTAGAGATGAGTAACTATTTCCACATGAATAACTATTTCCTGGAGATGAGTAACTATTTCCACATGAATAACTATTTCCTGGAGATGAGTAACTATTTCCACATGAATAACTATTTCCTGGAGATGAGTAACTATTTCCAGATGAATAACTATTTCCTGGAGATGAGTAACTATTTCCAAGAGATGAATAACTATTTCAAATTCCTTATGTATACAAATGGTGAGTGGATAGTAAAGCAGAAGGATCCTCCACACCCACCACAAGAGACAGACATACACAGGATACCAACTCCTCCTCCTCCTCCTCCTCCACATGGAGCACATGATAATTATGAAGGATGACAAGTGATATACACAGACGTGGCCTCACTACAGGGAGGAATGAATGGCGAGGAACTTTTGCTGTAATTATCAAAGGTGCTTGGGAAGCGGACCACAAAGGCTTGTGAGGAGAACTACACACACGACGTACAGGTAGGGAGGGAGTCATGAAGCAGAGGAGGGGTCAGGAAGTACAGGTAGGGAGGGAGTCATGAAGCAGAGGAGGGGGCAGGAAGTACAGGTAGGGAGGGAGTCATGAAGCAGAGGAGGGGGCAGGAAGTACAGGTAGGGAGGGAGGCATGAAGCAGAGGAGGGGGCAGGAAGTACAGGTAGGGAGGGAGGCATGAAGCAGAGGAGGGGGCAGGAAGTACAGGTAGGGAGGGAGTCATGAAGCAGAGGAGGGGTCAGGAAGTACAGGTAGGGAGGGAGGCATGAAGCAGAGGAGGGGTCAGGAAGTACAGGTAGGGAGGGAGGCATGAAGCAGAGGAGGGGGCAGGAAGTACAGGTAGGGAGGGAGGCATGAAGCAGAGGAGGGGGCAGGAAGTACAGGTAGGGAGGGAGGCATGAAGCAGAGGAGGGGGCAGGAAGTACAGGTAGGGAGGGAGGCATGAAGCAGAGGAGGGGGCAGGAAGTACAGGTAGGGAGGGAGGCATGAAGCAGAGGAGGGGGCAGGAAGACTGCTGTATATGCCATGCTTGGGAGGATTGGCAGGATAGCAGGGGAAAAATATATTCCGTATATAAATAAGTTTCACTTCAACAACCTCCAGGACACAACTCAGCACTAAGCCACAACCTGCAGGGCACGGGAGACGCGGCCTTCTGTCCCACCGCCACAGAGACAAGGTTAAGGCCAGTAATTTCCCGCAGCGTGACCTTACTGGTGGCAGAGATGGACAACGACGATAACTTGAGAGTGAACGGCTATTTCCATCTCCCTAGCCCTCACTTCGGCGGCCGCGAGTGACACATCCAACCCAGCACAACACCCAGCACCACCACAACTAGCCATCAGCACCACCACAACACCCAGCTATCAGCACCACCACAACTAGCCATCAGCACCACCACAACACCCAGCCATCAGCACCACCACAACACCCAGCTATCAGCACCACCGCAACAACCAGCCATCAGCACCACCACAACACCCAGCTATCAGCACCACCACAACAACCAGCCATCAGCACCACCACAACACCCAGCTATCACCACCACCACAACACCCAGCTATCACCACCACCACAACACCCAGCCATCACCACCACCACAACACCCAGCCATCAGCACCACCACAACACCCAGCTATCACCACCACCACAACACCCAGCCATCAGCACCACCACAACACCCAGCCATCAGCACCACCACAACATCGAGCCATCAGCACCACCACAACACCCAGCCATCAGCACCACCACAACTAGCCATCAGCACCACCACAACACCCAGCCATCAGCACCACCACAACACTCAGCCATCACCACCACCACAACACCCAGCCATCAGCACCACCACAACATCGAGCCATCAGCACCACCACAACACCCAGCCATCAGCACCACCACAACTAGCCATCAGCACCACCACAACACCCAGCCATCAGCACCACCACACCACCACAACACCCAGCCATCAGCACCACCACAACACCCAGCCACAGCACCACCACAACATCCAGCCATCAGCACCACCACAACACCCAGCCATCAGCACCACCACAACATCCAGCCATCAGCACCACCACAACATCCAGCCATCAGCACCACCACAACATCCAGCCATCAGCACCACCACAACATCCAGCCATCAGCACCACCACAACATCCAGCCATCAGCACCACCACAACACCCAGCCATCAGCACCACCACAACACCAGCCATCAGCACCACCACAACACCAGCCATCAGCACCACCACAACATCCAGCCATCAGCACCACCACAACATCCAGCCATCAGCACCACCACAACACCCAGCCATCAGCACCACCACAACACCCAGCCATCAGCACCACCACAACACCCAGCCATCAGCACCACCACAACACCCAGCCATCAGCACCACCAGCAACACCCAGCCATCAGCACCACCACATCACCCAGCCATCAGCACCACCACATCACCCAGCCATCAGCACCACCACAACACCCAGCCATCAGCACCACCAGCACCACCCAGCCATCAGCACCACCACAACACCCAGCCATCAGCACCACCACAACACCCAGCCATCAGCACCACCACATCACCCAGCCATCGGCAGCAGCACAACATCCAGCCATCAGCAGCACCACAACACCCAGCCATCGGCAGCAGCACAACATCCAGCCATCAGCACCACCACAACACCCAGCCATCAGCACCACCACAACACCCAGCCACCACCACCACCACAACATCCAGCCATCAGCACCACCACAACACCCAGCCATCAGCACCACCACAACATCCAGCCATCAGCACCACCACATCACCCAGCCATCGGCAGCAGCACAACATCCAGCCATCGGCAGCAGCACAACACCCAGCTATCAGCACCACCACAACACCCAGCCATCAGCACCACCACAACATCCAGCCATCAGCACCACCACAACACCCAGCCATCAGCACCACCAGCACCACCCAGCCATCAGCACCACCACAACATCCAGCCATCAGCACCACCAGCACCACCCAGCCATCAGCACCACCACATCACCCAGCCATCAGCACCACCACATCACCCAGCCATCAGCACCACCACATCATCCAGCCATCAGCACCACCACAACACCCAGCCATCAGCACCACCAGCACCACCCAGCCATCAGCACCACCACATCACCCAGCCATCAGCACCACCACATCACCCAGCCATCAGCACCACCACATCACCCAGCCATCAGCACCACCACATCATCCAGCCATCAGCACCACCACATCACCCAGCCATCAGCACCACCACAACACCCAGCCATCGGCAGTACCACAACATCCAGCCATCAGCACCACCACAACATCCAGCCATCAGCACCACCACATCACCCAGCCATCAGCACCACCACAACACCCAGCCATCAGCACCATCACAACATCCAGCTATCAGCACCAGCACAACACCCAGCCATCAGCACCACCACAACATCCAGCCATCAGCACCACCACATCACCCAGCCATCAGCACCACCACATCACCCAGCCATCAGCACCATCACAACATCCAGCTATCAGCACCAGCACAACACCCAGCCATCAGCACCACCACAACATCCAGCCATCGGCAGCAGCACAACACCCAGCCATCACCACCACCACAACATCCAGCCATCGGCAGCAGCACAACATCCAGCCATGGGGACCGGCACAAACACCGATCCATCGGGATAACACAACAGTAACAGATGAGTTGGGGTGCTGGCCATCACCTAGCTGAGTGTACGTAGTGAGGGTTGGTCGGTCGGTTAGGAAGACACCCGCTCCTCCCGGCCCGTACACCCTACAGCCCCCAACCCATCTCCTCCTCACCTTACGTCAACCGTAACCCCCCCATCCCCCCGCTCTCTCTCTCTCTCTCTCTCTCTCTCTCTCTCTCTCTCTAAAAAAAAAAAAAACTACTTATCATGACATGGTCAGAACAACAATTAAGCCAATATAATGGTAATAATAATAATGATGATATCAGGAGCGAGACTCACTAGGAAAACATGGCGAGCAGAGAACAATGTTTACAGGGCGTTGGTTTCGGGGGCTCCTCTCTAGCAGAGCCATTCCCTAGGGACATACACCAACCCTGACCACAACGTATGAAGGCATGAACTTTGACCTGAACCTGAAGGTCAGGTCAAAGGTCGGACCCGTTATACCCAACGGTCATAACGTGGCGCCCATTGGCAGTACCAGCGTTCTCGGGGGGTCACCTGTCGTGCTCAGGGGTCGTCTTGTCGTCTAAGAGGTCATCCCTTGGTGCTCAGATCTCGACCTGTCGTGCTCAGGGATCGTCCAAATGGTGCTCAGGCGTCGTCCCACCGTGTTGAGTGGTCGTCCTACCGTGTTGTGGGGTTGTCCCGTCGTGTTGTGGGGTCGTCCCGTCGTGTTGTGGAGTCGTCCTGTCGTGTTGTGGGGTCGTCCCACCGTGTTGAAGGGTCGTCCCGTCGTGTTGAGGGGTCGTCCAGTCGTGTTGAGGGGTCGTCCCGTCGTATTAAGGGGTCGTCCAGTCGTGTTGTGAGGTCGTCCAGTCGTGTTGAGGGCTCGTCCCGTCGTATCAAGGGGTCGTCCCGTCGTGTTAAGGGGTCGTCCCGTCGTGCTAGGGGGTCGTCCCGTCGTGTTGAGGGGTCGTCCCGTCGTATTAAGGGGTCGTCCCGTCATGTTGTGGGGGTCGTCCCGTTGTGTTAAGGGGTCGACCCGTCGTGTTAAGGGGTCGACCCGTCGTGTTAAGGGGTCGTCCCGTCGTGTTAAGGGGTCGACCCGTCGTGTTAAGGGGTCGACCCGTCGTGTTAAGGGGTCGTCCCGTCGTGTTGAGGGCTCGTCCCGTCGTGTTAAGGGGTCGAACCGTCGTGTTAAGGGGTCGTCCCGTTGTGTTAAGGGGTCGACCCGTCGTGTTAAGGGGTCGACCCGTCGTGTTAAGGGGTCGACCCGTCGTGTTAAGGGGTCGTCCCGTCGTGTTGAGGGCTCGTCCCGTCGTGTTGTGGGGTCATCCCGTCGTGTTGTGGGGTCGTCCTTTCGTGTTAACGGGTCGTCCCGTCGTGTTAAGGGGTCGTCCCGTCGTGTTGAGGGGTCGTCCCGTCGTGTTAAGGGGTCGTCCCATCGTGTTAAGGGGTTGACCCGTCGTGTTGTGGAGTCGTTCCGTCGTGTTGTGGGGTCGTCCCATCGTGTTGAGAGTTGTCCCATCGTGTTAAGGGGTCGTCCCGTCGTGTTGTGGAGTCGTTCCGTCGTGTTGTGGGGTCGTCCTTTCGTGTTAACGGGTCGTCCCATCGTGTTGAGGGGTCGTCCCGTCGTGCTAAGGGGTCGATCCGTCGTGTTAAGGGGTCGTCCCATCCTGTTAAGGGGTCGACCCTTCGTATTGTGGAGTCGTCCCGTCGTGTTGAGGGGTCGTCCCGTCGTGTTGAGGGGTCGTCCCGTCGTGTTAAGGGGTCGTCCCATCGTGTTAAGGGGTCGACCTTTCGTATTGTGGAGTCGTCCCGTCGTGTTGAGGGGTCGACCCGTCGTGTTGAGGGGTCGTCGCGTCGTATTAAGGGGTCGTACCGTCGTGTTGAGGGGTCGTCGCGTCGTATTAAGGGGTCGTACCGTCGTGTTGAGGGGTCGTCCTATCGTGATGAAGGGGTTCAGCAGCAGGTGGTGGTGGTGGAGGAGGCAGGCAGCGGCCCCCACTATCCATGTTCCCTACCTACACTGGCTGATAACAGAAGGTCCGGGTCACGTTGCTCCACACCGTCCCTGCACACCACAACACACGGAGCTTTCCTCTCCAAACTCTTGGAAGCTGTCGCTAATTTCCAGTCGATTACGGGACCGGATGCCGTCCACTGTTACTCCACCTTCTACTGAACACCATCTGAGTTCATACTAATGGCGCCAGTGGCTGATTGTGATGACTATATACCTGACCCACATCCCTTACAAAGCGAGCTCGCAACAGGAACAGATGTTCAAGCTTCAGTGCAACTATCTTGGCTTGACCTCTCCTTCTATTCTGTCGCAGCTTTAACTGCCTCCTGCGACGTGCAGGAACTACGTCCCTCGTAGCAGTTCTTCCTCCTAGTCGCTAATTTCATTAAATTACAGACAATAACAGTCTCAGCAAATTCTGCTGCAGTTCTGCGATTTCATGTGTGAAACAAAATGGTTTCCTTACACCTGCCGTCAAGTTTGGGCGAACAAGTGTGAAGGGCACAGAGCCACAGGTATCGCGTGTGGAGTTCGACAGGTGTGGTGGGGATGGGCAGATCCCCAGATGTGGCGTGTGGAGGTCGACAGGTGTGGTGGAGTGTGGTGGGGAAGGGCAGGTGGAGGTACACAGTTGTGGTGAGTGTGGCAAGTGTGTCACGACCAGCAGCCACTACGCCTTCCAGGTCTTCCAGCCTGTATGCTGTACGGGTGAGGGGTGCGCACTATTACCCCTTGGCGGAGAGGGAAGAAGTACTGCCCCTTCCTGAGGAGGAGGAGGAGGAGGAGGAGGAGGAGGAGGAGGAGGGCACTACTGGGGTAGGAGGGTTACTAGCGCCACCTCTTGTGGCTTGGGTCGGCACTACCCCTCGCTGGGGTGGACGGCCATGATACCTCCAGCAGGGGCGGGGCAATACAAGCCCTTGCTGTGGTCAGGAATAGTACCATCCCAACCTGGAACAGGGAGGGAGCAACACTACTCCTTGGTGAAGCATGTTGGGGGCTCACCTCCCTATGGATGGAGTGGGAGGCCATATTACTCCCTTGCTGGGTCGGGGAGTCAAGTGTTACCCCTTGCTGGTGCGCTGGGGGGGGGGGGGGGGGGAGAGTGTTACCGCATGCTAGAGCGGGGGGGGGGGGGGGGGGGACTGCTATTCTGCCGTCATTAAGCTCGCCTTATGCCAGAGGGAATAACTGGCAGAGCATCATGACCAGTGACTCATATCGTGACGAGGGGGAATGTTGGAGTGGAGTGAGGAGGGACACCACCTCAGACAACCACACATTTGTGTAGTGTGAGTCAGGATTTAGTGTGAGGTGTCCACACACTCTCACTAAACACTGGATTACGTGTGGCGAGAGAGATACACCTGTACACACTCAGTCTTCTCTTCCATCTGAAACTATCCCATCCTCTGTTCCACCTCTTCTTCCTCTCCTCTTTTTTTCCGTTACATAATTCTCTTCCTATTTCAATTAAGACCCGACCTTGTTGTGGACTTTCGTCCGAGACTGGAACCTCCAACGTAAAAAAAAAATAACATCCTATAAATTGAGAGAGAGAGAGAGAGAGAGAGAGAGAGAGAGAGAGAGAGAGAGAGAGAGAGAGAGAGAGAGAGAGAGAGAGAGAGAGAGAGAGAGAGAGAGAGAGTGTGTGTGTGTGTGCAGGCCGGAAGGTGAGCGAGGGCAACCTCTCAATCACTGCTACGGGGACGTGGAACACTGAAATAACATGGAAATTATCCAGTGTCCAGAGTCTGCAGGTAATATACGAAGAGAATCCGCATATGTGGCAAGTGATATACAGAGGGGACACTGTAAGGTTCAACACCTCTCAAATGTCTCTGACATGTTTAAGAAAGGCAAAGGGTAGCTCTGGGGGGGAGATAAAAGTTTGTACCAACCAGATATATGGTAACTGTTAAACTGATGCTTTATCCAGTAGTGCGAGTGTCGCTATACAGTCACAATACAAGGCATGACCACCATAGTTCTCAACGTACAGGTGACTAAACATTATCTCGAGCGGGTTAGTCGCTCATACGGAGGCTGGGGAGTAATGCCACAAGACCAGATGACACTGTCTTCCCTCCTCAGGGTCAACACAGCAGGACATGTTCAATCCCTCACAACAACTTGGAGACAATACGTGTAACGTCCTTAATATATCCCAACATAAAGACTGAAATTACACAAAACAAACAAAATCCCGTCCATAAATGTGTTGCTGACCGAGTCAGATGCAGTATTTGTGACCTTAGCACAACACACATTAAAGATCATATCACTAGTGAGGTCTGGATCCCACACTACATCTCACGCAGATGCGACAGGACTGGAAGAACGTATGGAGGAGTTGGACGGTGTGGGAAAGATTCTCCTGTAACACCTGACCACCGGAACTCCTCAGATGATGTAGTAGAAGCGCTTGTTATCCAGGCTAAGAAGCACAACCTGCGTAGTGCACGTCCATAACCCACTTAATGAACAGCTTCAAGAATTTACACATCAAATAAGTGATGTAGAAACTTGTCTTGACCTTCCTGGAAACCCAGAGCCAAACATGGTCTCTCCAGAGGGAAGTTCCAGCTGCTGCACCTAAGATGGTAACAGACAGGAGACAACAGTGTGGCCAGATATCCCACCGGAAGCAGCTGGGATGAGTAGCTGCAAAAAGGAGAACTATTTACACTGTGACACCTTCTCCCTCAGTCAGCCCAGTGTACCAGACCAGCCAGGCTGTGGTGAGGACGGGACTATGTGCACGTGAGGGCTGCACCTTGGTCGACCGACGGACGACCCATCCCAAGAGCCTGGCTGGGCTCAGCCTGGACTGTGAGAGGTAGAAGACTTCACCACGTATTCACCAGCCACATGTAATAACAAACCAAAGACCCTGTACTCGGCTAGAGTACATACAGGCATGGGTACAAAATCGCCTGGGTAGAACATGCGCTTCACTATGGAACTGCAGTCTTGAAGATAAATGGATGAAATGGGAAGATGTGATCATGAAGATGTCTGAGTGGCACAACACAGGGAGGTTTACATGCCATCACCACAGAAACATCATGAACATGTAACCTGCTACAGAAGGTCTCAGGCTGAACGAGAAACACGATCCCTATATAACTGGCAAAGACATACTGTAGCCCAGAGAGAGAGAGAGAGAGAGAGAGAGAGAGAGAGAGAGAGAGAGAGAGAGAGAGAGAGAGAGAGAGAGAGAGAGCGTAAACGTCTGTGAATTAGGATCTAACGACGCCTCATACTTCATACAGTGATGACCCAGTATGACCTGCACCACGCCTCATACTTCATATAGTGATGACGCAGTATGACCTGCACCACGCCTCATACTGACGTCTTGGTGTAAGTCATCCCTCACGTTGCTGGCAGCAGAGCTGACCCCGAGCGAGCGAGCCGCTGGGAGGACCACCACCAGGCTCCTCGAACTGTCATTTAGACAACTACAAACCAACTCCTGCGGGGGATGACAAGACTGTGACGTCATCCCCGAGCGTCTGAGACTGACACACCGGGCCTCCACCACACCTCTGACGTCACACATCCTTGCCATGTTTCAGGGGGTGGGGTGAGGGGGGGGGGGTCTAGGATATGACCAGAACGACTTTATGTAATGGTTTAATCCACACAACCCAGGACAACACCGCTCTAGGGAGGGAACATCTTGCCTCTCTACCTTGCTTGATCACCGACGTTGCCACAACACGTACGTACCTACAATGAGAATGATGATAATAACCGGCAACACTGGATGACGTATGTATACATCATTTCAGCTGACGGATCACAACACATTGCGAGTTATTTCTATTACCTGCACGGTCAAGAGCTCTGTACTTGCACCCCTTCTGTTCCTCATCCTTATGTCTGAGACTGACACAGACACGAGACACAGCTTCGTATCATCAGGGGACACTACACTACAAACATAGTTTTCCACTGGGGAAACAAAAACAATATGCTATTCCACTGGGATAACTTCCATCTCAAATAACGAAGAACAAATATATTAAGAACAATAAAAAATATTGGATGGGCGCAAGAACCCAAGCCCAGGGTCCTACACCATGCTATAACCCAAGCCCAGGGTCCTACACCATGCTATAACCCAAGCCCAGGGTTCTGCATCATGTTATAACCCAAGCCCAGGGTCCTACACCATGCTATAACCCAAGCCCAGGGTACTACACCATGCTATAACCCAAGCCCAGGGTCCTACACCATGCTATAACCCAAGCCCAGGGTCCTACACCATGCTATAACCCAAGCCCAGGGTTCTGCATCATGTTATAACCCAAGCCCAGGGTCCTACACCATGCTATAACCCAAGCCCAGGGTCCTACACCATGCTATAACCCAAGCCCAGGGTCCTACACCATGCTATAACCCAAGCCCAGGGTCCTACACCATGCTATAACCCAAGCCCAGGGTCCTACACCATGCTATAACCCAAGCCCAGGGTCCTACACCATGCTATAACCCAAGCCCAGGGTCCTACACCATGCTATAACCCAAGCCCAGGGTCCTACACCATGCTATAACCCAAGCCCAGGGTCCTACACCATGCTATAACCCAAGCCCAGGGTTCTGCATCATGTTATAACCCAAGCCCAGGGTTCTGCATCATGCTATAACCCAAGCCCAGGGTCCTACACCATGCTATAACCCAAGCCCAGGGTCCTACACCATGTTATAACCCAAGCCCAGGGTTCTGCACCATGCTATAACCCAAATCAAGGGTTCTATACAGCTCTCATCCACTGTACAATAACACAAACATTAGCTCTACCAATGTCCATAACTTGGTTATCTTTATTCAAGAAATATTAAAATATATTCAATCAGACTACATCTGCCTTTAATTATGTCTCCTTCAAGCCACGTGAAACAGTTTATGCGTAATCCTGGTAAAAGCCTGGGTGGGCGGGACGAACGGACGGACGGACGAGAGCAGATCAATACGCCCTCTTCCACTACGCAATGGAGAAACAACGTGATATAGAAACAGAGAGAGAGAGAGAGAGAGAGAGAGAGAGAGAGAGAGAGAGAGAGAGAGAGAGAGAGAGAGAGAGAACGTTAACAAGCAACTTGACTCAACACTTACGTATGAAAACTAATGACAACAACACGAGCAAAGAAAGGAAGACGATGTCTACAACATGCCTAAGGAACCAAGACAACAATGATACAAATGACCTTACCCCAATGACTATGTGCATTCTGACCCTTGGGCACGATGGGTGACCTTTGACCTCACTCTTCAATAGTCAAGGATGAGGTCATGACCAGGCAGGGTCGTGCTGCCGTGCTCATGACGTAACGTTACGAGCAGCAGCTCGGCCCTGGTACTGGCCACCACCACCACTCTGTTGACAGAGGAGAGGCGGGCGGCGCCCAACACTGGTGTTTACCTGACGTACACTTCTGCCGTCTTCTACACAGCCCACGACCCAGGCGCCTGAGGCGGGTCGACCAAGCTGTTGCAAGCCGCAGCCTGCAGGACCACGTACGTAGCCACCATAGCCTGGTTAATATGATAATCATTACAAATACTATTCCCGGACCTTATTAAATTTCTCCATCAATCATCCCACATTGTTTGTAATGGTTACATGCAATGCGTCTTGGGTCCAGAATGTTTAAGACGTGTTTCTTCTTCATATGCTTATCGCAACTCTGGATTTTACAGGTGATTGTTTTCCAGTCTTTCATGCCTGTCATGCCAAAAGGGAATTATTTTTGAGACATCATTTGACATCAGTCGTTTAAGGATCATCCAGGTATACATGATATACCCCGCCCGTCTGCGTTCCAGATCGTACAGCCTCAGTGATTCCAGTCGTTCCCAATAATTCAGCTCCTTCACCACGCCAGTAAGGGCCGTGAGGGATCAATGAACGCTTCCTATCCATGGAATTTCACCGACCTGTACGGTAGTGTCAGTACAAAGCAGAATTCTACTTATGAGAGTATCAACGCCTTAAGGAGAGTCTTGAAGGTCAGCAGGATCCATCACATCACCTGTCTGGAAGGGGCAACTGTTGTCTTCTCTTCGCTGTAGCTGTTGACTCGTGACACAATGATGGTCGCGTCCGTCTTGGTATTCAGCACAGATCTTGACTTTTCCATTTTCCCCCGACACTGGAGGAGCAGGAGGGACAGGGACACACACGGGACACCAAGATTTTCCTGCTGCCCTGAGGATGACCGTTTGTAGTTCTCAGTGTCTTATACTGACGATCATACTAAACTGATTCGTGTCTGTGTTAATGTTCAAACTGTCACTCGTGTCTGTGTTAATGTTCAAACAGTCACTCGTGTCTGTGTCAATGTTCAAAGTGTCACTCGTGTTTGTGTCAATGTTCAAAGTGTCACTCGTGTCTGTGTTAATGTTCAAACTGTCACTCGTGTCTGTGTCAATGTTCAAACTGTCACTCGTGTTTGTGTCAATGTTCAAAGTGTCACTCGTGTCTGTGTTAATGTTCAACTGTCACTCGTGTTTGTGTCAATGTTCAAACTGTCACTCGTGTTTGTGTCAATGTTCAAATTGTCAGTCGTGTCTGTGTTAATGTTCAAACTATCACTCGTGTTTGTGCCAAAGTTCAAACTGTCACTCGTGTCTTTGTCTATATTCAAACTGTCACTCGTGTCTGTGTCAATGTTCAAACTATTACTCGTGTCTGTGTCAACGTTCAAACTGTCATCCGTGTGTGTATCAATGTTCAAACTTTCACTCGTGTTTGTGTCAATGTCACACATAAGACCGAGGAAGTGAATGGGTTAAATACCTTTCTTTTAGAGGACAGCGTTTTACTGTGGAGTCACTGGTAATCGCTTTACACGTACAGTATGCAAACTGTCTACAAGACATGCAAGACTTGCAGTAGGAGAGCCGTGTCTACAAGAGTCATATTTCCAATATGAAATCCGCGTACCCGACGTATCATTACATTATGACATATACTTAAAACATGGAAGCAGCGACTTATAACATGACAGCCATCAACATGATTTATATTTACATTATTTACTAAGCTGAGGTAATATGGTTATTTGGTAGAATTAATTACAATCTTCAGAGGTTTTGACAACCTCTATCCATGCAGGTATTCACGGCTCAATTCGTCTGATTTCACTTCAAGTCATGAATACCAACTCTGGGGTAAACGTTTGACTTCGAATGAGGTGACCTTTTTTTTTTTCTTCACTTTTAACTTGAGTGATTTCCAGAGTAGAAGAAGGACATGAAAGCAATACCAAACATAACTCTGTAAATAGACTTGATGAATCCTTCCCTTGAGATCGACATCTGACATCATTAGCCCATCTGACACACGGTAAAATAAATATCTTCTCGGATCAGTCCGATGAATTTCGAAATGATCATTCACATTCGTGTTGTCTGGGTAGGGATACTAAGCTTGAATGTGAAATATATTACCTAATAATTATGGTTACTCAATTCATAGTTATTTTCATCAAAATTAAAAATCAATATAAAATCCATTTCAGCATATGATAGCATGTGAGGCCAGACCAATGGGCATTTCTCGAAATACTTCGTCCGTGGTGTCATAGTGTTTCACACAAAAAGTGGTTAGATACTTCTTATGCCATGTGAACCTGTGTATGAAGTTTACAAGTATTTCATAAGAAGTCAAGTTATGTGTTTAACTGTTCACTACTCAGACGCTCGGCTGTGTGTTTCTGACCTGATCTTACATCACGAACATCCTCGATAATACGACTCTTACATACTCTCATTACAATGCATCATCGTCTTACTATCATTATCACCATTATAACTCGCTATCATGACTTCATCGCCAATCTTACTATCATCACTATCCATTATCATTCAAATTACTATCATGCTTTCATTATCATCATTACCTTTACTCACTATCATCACTATCTCGTAACATACAAGTGTCACTTGTGCCATCATCATTCAATGTAATTCTCATACTTGGAAATGCGTCAACCGACGACACTTGCAATGTAATCCGTGACATGGTCAACAGGCCATCCCTGCTCATCACCATTCTCCCTCACTATCATCACCATTCTCCCTCACTATCATCACCATTCTCCCTCACTATCATCACCATTCTCCCTCACTATCATCACCATTCTCCCTCACTATCATCACCATTCTCCCTCACTATCATCACCATTCTCCCTCACTATCATCATTCTCCCTCACTGTCATCATCATTCTCCCTCACTATCATCACCATTCTCCCTCACTATCATCACCATTCTCCCTCACTATCATCACCATTCTCCCTCACTATCATCACCATCGATGTCACCTTCCTCTTACAAAATCCTCAACACATACGTCTTATTCCAGACTGTCATCAACCATACCACATCATTCCTCCAACCTACTCCCATCACCAGCACACCTATCACCATCATCATCCCTCAACCACACGATGACCTCTGCTGCCACACTACCATCGTCATCCACAACCCACAACCACCCCTACTGCAGCCTCATCACCACTACAACAACGTCACTACACAATACACTTTTTATGTATCAATTAATCTAATCAACCGGGAAAATGCTCACCAACACAAACATTATAAATACGATACAATAACCTCTCCTTGTATTATATCCCATGAAACACAGTCGATACCTCTCACCTGGAGAGAGAGAGAGAGAGAGAGAGAGAGAGAGAGAGAGAGAGAGAGAGAGAGAGAGAGAGAGAGAGAGAGAGTGCTGAGGCAGGGCAAGCGAGTGGCACTAAGGAGTAAGTAATAGCGTTTCACTGTAACGCCACACACATGTAATACTGATCTAACCATAAGTTCATCTGGGAATGATTTCAACCATATATACAGTTTTCTATTCATCGGTTCTGTCAGTGTACCACGCATGTTCCTTGTTTGGTGTGGCAATACGTGAAGAGCATTTCTTTCGGGGCTCTCGTACATTTTTGTGTGAACCCTTGTTAGTATTCTCCATGGTCTTACTGCACATATAATAACTGATTCTTCCTTTCTATAAATAAAAAAGTTTTATATTCACAACATTATCCATGATTCCTTCAACTTGTTACCGTACGTGGAGAATCACGTATCTTTCTCTTCCCTCTAAACTCAAAAGATCCGTAGTCTTGCAACCTCACACGGTGATTCGTAAGTGCCATCCACACTATTTTGCTCGTAAAGTCGCGCTAAGCAAGAAGACAGCCAGGTGCTGCTGCATGCCAGCTCACGTATGGAAGAGGTCTTGGCGGTCCAAACTGTCGTCACGTTGACAAACTGTCACACAAAAATGATGGTGGATGATTGTGACCTGGTCATGCCTGACATTATGCACGGGGCAGTCGTTGCACACTGTGTGCCACCGACCTTAGCGCTACGATCGAGTTTATAAAACATCTGCAGCTTCAGCAGTGACACTGGGCAGTGACACTCCGTCCCGCTGCTTGGCACAGGCAAACCCGTTGCTGTGAAGATGGCAAAGTCCAATCAGAACTTCGGGCAGCGAAGCTGGCACATTTTCACGTCCCTCAGCTGCACGTTGGTTGTACCATCATGAAAACTGGAGATAATATCAAGGTGTGGAGGTAGGTAGGTAGCTGGCTGAGCCGGGCGAGACACACTACACACCTCCCACCGCATGGCGTCCTCAACTAACACTTTGTGGCAACGTGTCACCACCCTCCGCCGGTCCTGCACATCACGACAGCCTTAGTGTCCATCATCAGACATACCGGCGGTCTGGAGAGGGTTCTCCTGCACGAAGAAAGGAGACGATCCTCCTGCACATGGACTCACTCAGGTGCACCCACACACCCTCTCTCCCTCTCTCCCTCGTACCATTCATTGCAATTGCAACTGTGACACGCGGCGATAAAGGCGTGGGACGTTCGGCCTGCACTGCTCTCTTGTGCATGTTGAAAGGCGAAGGCATGCACCGTAGTGACGTCACTCATGCTGATATGACGCGGAAGCGATAATGAACACCAGGAGGTCAATATCATCCTGATACCAAGCGGAAGCCATGATGAATACCCAGAGGTCAAGATCTGAGATAAGTCATAATGGTTTTAACTGATGTTCCTCCATCATGATTCCCCGTCTGCATGATCATGATGATTAACACAACGGAGAGAAAGTTGGATTATAATGGTATAGTGAGTGAGTGAGTGAGTGAGTGAGTGAGTGAGTGAGTGGTTGGAGCTGCCAACATTAATGGTGTCAGCAGTGGTGGTGAGGGTCATTACTTCCATGTATTACCACAGTCAACTCAAGGAACATCATTTCTAATGTATTATCACCTGAACGTACCTCTTCTGGGTTACCGTTACGTATGCATATAATCAATATAATAAATATAATGATAAAATATAAATGATAAACGATAAAATATCAAATGAATGAAGTGTTCTTGAAGACACGAGCCTCACAATATCAGAATGATCAGCATCTGTTGTAAGGTAATGAAGGAAGGAAGCCATCTTGTATATCCTGCATAACGTCATCTGTTGAGGAAAACGTCCACCTTGTGCCACTGGTTCCACCAGTATCATCCAGGGTGATCATGTTCAATCATTCTGTGTTGAAGCTAGACCATACTGATTCTGGGTAGGTACATCACCACACTGACCAGGATATAAAACAGCAATATAGATCCTCCTTTCTCTACTGGTGTTCCATATGTGCTAATGAATGTCTGGTCATTTCTTTTCGTCCACGTATTGCCACATCCATTTTGCTGTAGCTGTCTTCTTCACGGGGCTGGCCAGGGTTCCCTCCACCGTGTGCTCCCCCGAGTAGAGTTGTCTGTAAACTCATCAACTGCTCTACTTTAACCATTCTCCGATATCTCAATACCTATGATTGTACTGTCATCATGTTAGTTAAACACTTTATTATCTGATCTCTCTCTCTCTCTCTCTCTCTCTCTCTCTCTCTCTCTCTCTCTCTCTCTCTCCCATGTACAAGAGAACTTCCTGTACATGTTCTGTATAACTCTCAGTAACTTTGTATTCCTACACATGTTCTGTATATCTCTCAGTAACTTTGTATTCCTACACATGTTCTGTATAACTCTCAGTAACTTTGTATTCCTACACATGTTCTGTATAACTCTCAGTAACTTTGTGTTGCTACACATGTTCTGTATAACTCTCAGTAACTTTGTGTTCCTACACATGTTCTGTATAAGTCTCAGTAACTTTGTATTCCTACACATGTTCTGTATAACCCTCAGTAACTTTGTGTTGCTACACATGTTCTGTATAACTCTCAGTAACTTTGTGTTCCTACACATGTTCTGTATAACTCTCAGTAACTTTGTGTTGCTACACATGTTCTGTATAACTCTCAGTAACTTTGTGTTGCTACACATGTTCTGTATAACTCAGTAACTTTGTTTTTCCTGTCCGTGTTCTGCATAACTCAAATTTCTTCTATTTCATATTATTTCATATTATCATTATAGGTGTTCTATATTTTGGAAGAAGTTGTTTCATTCTTCCGTGCACCTGTGTGTCGTGTTCTTCTTCCATCATCATCATCATCATGTGTCACCTGGTATCGTCCATGTTCCAATGCTTCTCAACTGCTTAATATTAACCCAATGCTTACGTCTACATTTTCTCCCTACACTAAATATTTTCCTCTTACCCCCAGTGTTATTCTCTCTCTCTCTCTCTCTCTCTCTCTCTCTCTCTCTCTCTCTCTCTCTCTCTCTCTCTCTCTCTCTCTCTCTCTCCAGTTCGTGTCAAACCTCTCTCCAGTGATCGCTCTCTAGGCCAGCTAAGCTGGCATGAAGGTTCACATGGCACAACCCGCTGTCATCTTCGGCTCCTCCATCACGTCCACATCAATCTAGTTCCACACAGCAGCAGACTGGGGCCATTTCTATGGTGATGTGATGTGATCAGCGTGTATCATCCACCACCTCTGTATCTGAGGACAGCGTCAGGGCATTTGTACAGATAAGATCCATCTTGTTGTGACCATCATGTTGGTATGTGGTCTACCTGCTCATGACTGAATGATTCACAATGATTAATTAAATGTATCGATCAACCTTTGTTATTGTTCACTTACTGGTCGTGTTACTGTTCTCTACCTAGACTTTGTTGTTGTTCTCTCTCTCATCTGATGAAGTATATTCATTTCTCTATATTGTAACTGCCTCCATTTTCGACTCTCTCCCGCCACTCAGTAAGATGAAAGGTGAAGTCACCACACCATATGATTATTAGATCACATTTTTCCATTCCACTCAGCATTTCTTCCACTTTTGTTAATGATTCTCTACAATTAGTTTGCTTGGTATTTGGTGGCGTGTGTGTGTGTGTCTTACCAAGTTGATCTCATCCCTGGCTACGATGCCAACTACACTCAGTTCACAATTGTTGCCTCTCATCTTCACTATCTGCTTTCCTCCAGCTTAATACGTTGCTCCAGCCTGGGTCTGTCTGCTGTGAACGCTGCAGAATGTTCCAGATTTCATCATCTGCCACTGTGTCGTTCGTGTAGCTACATTTCAGTCATGGTAATGAGGACCATGTTGTTATCTTCCGTGTACTTATGGTTCTACTTGACCTTCATACGAGAGTCGTCAGCTACGAGACGTTGCATATCTCTTCATCATCATCCCACAAGGACTCACCGTTTCCTTCTCAGTTGGTTTAAGGTTTTGGGGTATACCCTAATGTTGCTGTCTGCCTTCTCCTCTGGATCCGGTCACTTCCATCTTTTTTTTTTTTCTCAATCATTTTCTGTGTTTCTTCATCTATTGTGTCCCCATCCCAGCCAGGACCTTCCTTATTACGTCCTCTTATACAAATAGTCCCGTTGGTTGGGTGGGTTTCTGCAGGTGACACAATCTGCCCAATGATTCGAGCTCTCTCTCTCTCCTCTCTCTCTCTCTCTCTCTCTCTCTCTCTCTCTCTCTCTCTCTCTCTCTCTCTCTCTCTCCTCGTCTGGAGTCGTGTTAGATCGTTTATAATGTTGTCAACGTTGGATCCTGGTATCACAACCATCAGGGTCTCGTAGTGCAGCAGTTCTTGTCTGTTTCCTTTGCTGTTCGTGTGTTGCAGCAGATCCTGCCCATCCTGTACCTCCTTCTCTGGGCTTCATTCAACGGTCTCAGTCTCTGTTCACTCCTCCTGTTTGTCTGTTGTTATCTGTACGTTCAGCAACGGGAGAAAAAATGATGATAAATACGCAGCTTACACAACCATCACTCCAAAGTTCATCTGGGATTCATTATAACCATACATGAAAGACTTCTTTTGAATCTTTCTCCGGCTGCATCACGTCCGGTCCTTAGTTCCGGTGTCAAACTAAATAATCTTCCTAACTTTTCTGTGGCGTTGGTATGGTTTGTGCTTTATTTCAAGGTTCTACTCAATACTGAAATGTCTTAAGATCTAATAGACCAAGTATAATAGACGAGTATATCATCCAAACCATACACACGAGTATATCATCCAGACCATACACACGAGTATATCATCCAGACCATACACGCGAGTATATCATCCAGACCATACACACGAGTATATCATCCAAACCATACACGCGAGTATATCATCCAGACCATACACACGAGTATATCATCCAAACTATACACACGAGTATATCATCCAGACCATACACGAGTATATCATCCAGACCATACACACGAGTATATCATCCAAACCATACACACGAGTATATCATCCAGACCATACACGCGAGTATATCATCCAGACCATACACACTAGTTATCATTCAAACCATACACACGAGTGTATCATCCAAACCATACACGCGAGTATATCATCCAGACCATACACACGAGTATATCATCCAGACCATACACACGAGTATATCATCCAAACCATACACACGAGTATATCATCCAAACAGACCATACACACGAGTATATCATCCAGACCATACACACGAGTATATCGTCCAGACCATACACACGAGTATATCGTCCAGACCATACACACGAGTATATCATCCAGACCATACACACGAGTATATCATCCAGACCATACACACGAGTATATCATCCAGACCATACACACGAGTATATCATCCAGACCATACACACGAGTATATCATCCAGACCATACACACGAGTATATCATCCAAACCATACACACGAGTATATCATCCAGACCATACACACGAGTATATCATCCAGACCATACACACGAGTATATCATCCAGACCATACACACGAGTATATCATCCAGACCATACACACGAGTATATCATCCAGACCATACACACGAGTATATCATCCAGACCATACACACGAGTATATCATCCAGACCATACACACGAGTATATCATCCAGACCATACACACGAGTATATCATCCAGACCATACACACGAGTATATCATCCAGACCATACACACGAGTATATCATCCAGACCATACACACAGTATATCATCCAGACCATACACACGAGTATATCATCCAGACCATACACACGAGTATATCATCCAGACCATACACACGAGTATATCATCCAACCATACACACGAGTATATCATCCAACCATACACACGAGTATATCATCCAGACCATACACACGAGTATATCATCCAGACCATACACACGAGTATATCATCCAGACCATACACACGAGTATATCATCAGACCATACACACGAGTATATCATCAGACATACACACGAGTATGTCATCCAGACCATACACACGAGTATATCATCCAGACCATACACACGAGTATATCATCCAAACCATACACACGAGTATATCATCCAGACCATACACACGAGTATATCATCCAGACCATACACACGAGTATATCATCCAGACCATACACACGAGTATATCATCCAAACCATACACACGAGTATATCATCCAAACCATACACACGAGTATATCTCCAAACCATATACACGAGTATATCATCCAAACCATACACACGAGTATATCTCCAAACCATACACACGAGTATATCATCCAAACCATACACACGAGTATATCTCCAAACCATACACACGAGTATTTCCTCCAGTTCTTGCTTCTCATCCTATCCTTGTACTCACTTCTCGAACAACTGCACAGTGACTTACGTCATCATGTCAGATATAATGACTACCATCACAGCTGGATATATTGTTACTAGTGGTGCTCTGACAGAACCTCATGCTCTTCAGATAGGGTTCCATCAACTATTCTCAATTTACTCCTTTAAATACCTATCCATTTTTTATTTACTTCTTTTTATCTATAAATTTACCTCTCTGCTTCGACTCATTATTACCATTTAACAGAAATCTAGACTTTCCTTTTCCAATGTCTTAGTTAAGTTTACAAAGACACCGTCCACTTACCTTCCCATACATGTCACCACTGGCGTTGTACCCACGTTACTAGCGTCCGTCCGTCCGTCCGTCTGTCAAGTTACTGCCTTACCCCATGTTCCACAGTGTCATCACTCACACACTCTCACCACACCTGACGTCGGCTTACTAGTCTGCACTCCTCTGTTACTAGCTTGCAGCCCCCCCCCCCCCTAGTGTGAGGTACATACTATCCTACAAACCATTTTGCTTGTGCTGCACGGGGTAAACTGGGGTCCTTGTCTCAGTAACATCACGAGGTTTAGTTTACTGCCTTCGTCGAGAGAGAGAGAGAGAGAGAGAGAGAGAGAGAGAGAGAGAGAGAGAGAGAGAGAGAGAGAGAGAGAGAGAGAGAGAGAGGGTGAATGGTCGTTAGTTCTTCAAGGGTAAATGATGAAGCACAAGTTGCAGCCAACATTATTAGCACAGTATGTACTGCACTCGACCACGCAGGTGGACACACCATGAACACCAGCGACACAAACCTTCATCCCGGCCAGACATCATGACCCTCACAGTCACAGCCAGCGGCCTCCTGTGTTACCAACATCATGGCACTTATAGCAGAGAAAATCCTAGTGTTTAATAACTAGCCAACAAACACCGATACTACCAGCTGCCTCAGAGACTGCTACGTGGCAAGACACACCTGGATCCCCCCAACACAGGAGGTCGTCAGGTGTGCGAGGCGACCAAGAACAGCTGCTGCTGTAGCTGGCCACTACGTAAAGACTGGACCACTTCCACCTTCCTCAGAACCTGATTCATGGAATTATAGCAAGACACACCTGGATCCCCCAACACAGGATATCTTCAGGTGTGCGAGGCGACCAAGAACAGCTGCTACTGCTGCTGGAGCTACACACGAGGTACAGACTGGACCACTCGCGTGTGGCAGCCATGTTGTGGACCACGGAATGAAGACCATCACACAATAATTGTTGTCCTGAACTATAAACATCACCTGCTCTGCTGTACGAATCATCTGACCAATTAGGCAACAGTGAAAACCTGCACTAAGGCTGGACGATCCAGTAGGGAATATTATGACCTTTATGGATCTCAACTTACCATCATGTGAGCTGGAGAGCGACCTTCCATTGTACATGGCGGTGGTGAGGCACAAAGCTGTGGGGCCCGTATGATTTTATCATCGCAGCTGAGACGATACGGGCAAGTAAAGCCACAATCCACGCCATCTCATTACCCTACCCTAATCCAAGTACCCATCTTATCGATCAACCTCTATGGACTTAAGAGCTGGGTTGACTGTGGACGTTATGCCACTACCAGGAGTCGACCTTGTGCGCTCGACCTGGGCGGTCCATGAACGCGTCACGGTCAGGAACGCTAACCGCCACACCACGGAGGTCCAGTACACTTAAATCTATGGTATCTTCATCTTTAGTGACATCTGTCTCCCGTGCAAGGCTCCCCGAGAGGGAATCAGCTGGGCTTTAGGTACGACGGGAGAACATGTTCCCCATGATATTCCCTGTGTAAATAATGACACACACAGCCCATCTTCGCGCAGGAGACGGGGTGGGTGTTGTCTGTCGTCCACATTCGCGCAGGAGACGGGGTGGGTGTTGTCTGTCGTCCACATTCGCGCAGGAGACGGGGTGGGTGTTGTTTGTCGTCCACAATCTTTCTGGCCACAGACAGTCACAACGGACGGTGCATGGTCTTCGCAAAGCTGTTTACCTCAGTGATCTCCCCCGCCTCGGAAGAGAAGTTACCACACCAACACTTAAGAGTAGAGAGCACGAGTGTTCCCAGGTGCGTCATGTGCTCACCTTCTTCAGTCTTCAAAGTTCCATGTAAACAATCCAAGCTTCCGTTTTCTATGAGAAGGCGACGGCAGCCGAGGGGTGGTCGCTGCAGGTGAAGTCTGCAGACCTCCATGATTAGTTCCTGTGACACGACGGTGCTTGTAAAGTGCTTTTGTTTTCATATATTCCCTCCTACCACCAGGGGGAAGCTGACGTCTCCCTCTCCATTAAACAGTATGTTATCATCAGGTGTCCACTGGAAGATGCTCCTCGTCAACTTGTATTGTCTCATGTGGCCAATATTTGCCAAATAGTTATATTCACTCGAGTATCATTTACGAATGATAATGTGAAGCTGTAGCCTGTCTTTGTATCTGTGTCAAATGTGAAGTTGAGAAACAGCAGAGGAACAACCTCGGACACGTAGGGAATAGTTATCTCCACCACAGTGGCCTGGTCTGGTGTGACCTGCTGGGGTGTGCCACATTAATCTTCCACATTCAAACGCTGCTAAATTTTTCAGCACTTTGTCCTTTATGATCCTAGGGTTACATTCATCACGGCAATATTCAGATAATGTATACAACATTTCTTCGTTAACCTCTACTGTTTACGTGGCTGTTTACGTTAAATCTGGCGACCATATCACTAGGTAGTTAATACAAGTCGATTTACCGTATACCGTTTCAGACCATCCGTACGAAGGCCATATATATATATATATATATATATATATATATATATATATATATATATATATATAGAGAGAGAGAGAGAGAGAGAGAGAGAGAGAGAGAGAGAGAGAGAGAGAGAGAGAGAGAGAGAGAGAAAGAGTGTGTGTGTTTGTATGGTCTGAGAACTAACTTCAGCAGACGAGGGAGATTTCTGTGTTCAAGATCATAAGACAAAACCTTCAAGATTCGACCATCAACATCTCCAGCAGTAGGTCGTTTTGGGAACAATAATTACGAATCACCGTCTTAGTCGTTTGTGAAGCTTGGCCTATGACGTTGTCTATATTCCTTGGTTCTGTAGAATATGTTAACGCAAGACACACATGACCTACACAAACACTGTCTTGTCAGGTCAGGTCATCACCTGTCATGTGTGTTCAAGTTAGGTGGAACGTTTACAACCACCACACTGCCTCAGGTCAGGTCACCATCTCTGGCCTGGTAGACTGAAGCCTCCTGGAAAATCATATTTAGGATGGAATTCGCCGGACTCAAAGCAGATTTCAACGTTCTTTAATTAATCCGTTCATTCATGCGGCCCGGCATCTACTGGTCAGTCCATTAGGATAATTCTTAAATCAAGGTTTTCAGTCCACATGGTTGGCTGGTGGACGATCCAGCTAACAATGTGGTGTACATAAGAGAGTGTTCACACGTACCAGCTGTTCCTGGATCTGCTATGACACCAGCAGACTGGATCAACGTCCGGGTTCACAACTCACTTTCACAACAGGACCCCAGATGACAAGTGAGAGGTGGAATACGCCGTGTCTACGCACGTTACCAAGCCACACAGAAACGGGATACGCTTAGCCTTTACTCTGAATCCTCTGGCGTAGACCAGGGGGAAGAGCTTACGAACTTTCCTGCTGCATTTTCTTATGTAAAGACGGAGGTGCGAGTCGTGATGAGTGGTCAACAAGGACATCTCGTGGTCTGCGTGGGTAACACTTCTTGTTATCCATCATATCTGGAGGTACACAGCTCAACGTGTACTGTCACATCATGTACTTTACCCACGTCCGATGCACTAAAACCTCAACACTACCTCACCTGTCCTCTTAACAGTGTTGTGGTGCCTTAAATGACAGGTGACAGGACCAGTGTTGCGATGCCTTAAATGACAGGTGACAAGACCAGTGTTGTGGTGCCTTAAATGACAGGTGACAGGACCAGTGTTGTGATGCCTTAAATGACAGGTGACAGGACCAGTGTTGCGATGCCTTAAATGACAGGTGACAAGACCAGTGTTGTGGTGCCTTAAATGACAGGTGACAGGACCAGTGTTGTGATGCCTTAAATGACAGGTGACAGGACCAGTGTTGTGATGCCTTAAATGACAGGTGACAAGACCAGTGTTGTGGTGCCTTAAATGACAGGTGACAGGACCAGTGTTGTGATGCCTTAAATGACAGGTGACAGGACCAGTGTTGCGATGCCTTAAATGACAGGTGACAAGACCAGTGTTGTGGTGCCTTAAATGACAGGTGACAGGACCAGTGTTGTGATGCCTTAAATGACAGGTGACAGGACCAGTGTTGTGATGCCTTAAATGACAGGTGACAAGACCAGTGTTGTGGTGCCTTAAATGACAGGTGACAGGACCAGTGTTGTGATGCCTTAAATGACAGATGACAGGACCAGTGTTGTGATGCCTTAAATGACAGGTGACAGGACCAGTGTTGTGGTGCCTTAAATGACAGGTGACAGGACCAGTGTTGCGATGCCTTAAATGACAGGTGACAAGACCAGTGTTGTGGTGCCTTAAATGACAGGTGACAGGACCAGTCTTGTGATGCCTTAAATGACAGGTGACAGGACCAGTGTTGCGATGCCTTAAATGACAGGTGACAAGACCAGTGTTGTGGTGCCTTAAATGACAGGTGACAGGACCAGTGTTGCGATGCCTTAAATGACAGGTGACAAGACCAGTGTTGTGGTGCCTTAAATGACAGGTGACAGGACCAGTGTTGTGATGCCTTAAATGACAGGTGACAGGACCAGTGTTGCGATGCCTTAAATGACAGGTGACAAGACCAGTGTTGTGGTGCCTTAAATGACAGGACCAGTGTTGTGATGCCTTAAATGACAGGTGACAGGACCAGTGTTGTGATGCCTTAAATGACAGGTGACAGGACCAGTGTTGTGATGCCTTAAATGACAGGTGACAGGACCAGTGTTGTGGTGCCTTAAATGACAGGTGACAGGACCAGTGTTGTGATGCCTTAAATGACAGGTGACAGGACCAGTGTTGTGATGCCTTAAATGACAGGTGACAGGACAAGTGTTGTGGTGCCTTAAATGACAGGTGACAGGACCAGTGTTGTGATGCCTTAAATGACAGGTGACAGGACCAGTGTTGCGATGCCTTAAATGACAGGTGACAAGACCAGTGTTGTGGTGCCTTAAATGACAGGTGACAGGACCAGTGTTGTGATGCCTTAAATGACAGGTGACAGGACCAGTGTTGTGATGCCTTAAATGACAGGTGACAGGACCAGTGTTGTGATGCCTTAAATGACAGGTGACAGGACCAGTGTTGTGGTGCCTTAAATGACAGGTGACAGGACCAGTGTTGTGATGCCTTAAATGACAGGTGACAGGACCAGTGTTGTGGTGGCTCAAATGACAGGTGACAAGACCAGTGTTGTGGTGCCTTAAATGACAGGTGACAGGACCAGTGTTGTGATGCCTTAAATGACAGGTGACAGGACCAGTGTTGTGATGCCTTAAATGACAGGTGACAGGACCAGTGTTGTGATGCCTTAAATGACAGGTGACAGGACCAGTGTTGTGGTGGCTTAAATGACAGGTGACAGGACCAGTGTTGTGGTGCCTTAAATGACAGGTGACAGGACCAGTGTTGTGGTGCGTTAAATGACAGGTGACAGAACCAGTGTTGTGGTGGGTCAACATATTACCAAATAAGCAGATCAGGGTTACCAATGTCCAGGTAGATTTGAGGGTTTTGTTCGTAATTCATCGCCAGTTTGTTTGGTATGGAGGAGTGTACAGGTAATGTATGGAGGAGTGTACAGGTAATGTATGGAGGAGTGTACAGGTAATGTATGGAGGAGTGTACAGGTAATGTATGGAGGAGTGTACAGGTAATGTATGGAGGAGTGTACAGGTAATGTATGGAGGAGTGTACAGGTAATGTATGGAGGAGTGTACAGGTAATGTATGGAGGAGTGTACAGGTAATGTATGGAGGAGTGTACAGGTAATGTATGGAGGAGTGTACAGGTAATGTATGGAGGAGTGTACAGGTAATGTATGGAGGAGTGTACAGGTAATGCATGACCTGACAGCACATAATTTGACGACTAATATCTTCCACTGGATGACCACTGTCTCATCCCCCAACATCGCTTATGACTAACATCCACCGCACCTCCCTCCACCTCCACCACTGCAACACCTTCTCCCCGACCCCCAACTCTCTCTCTCTCTCTCTCTCTCCCGGAAGTGAGAGGCAGCCACCGAGCAGGGAGGTACTACCCGCCTGGCTCCTGGGAGGGATGATGACGGCGGCACAGTCAACCACCATTTTAGTGGATCTCAAGCGTCACTCCTTGGGCCCAGCTTGCTATCTTATCTTTCTGCTTCACCCACACAGGGACTGCCACCTCTCAGCTGACGAGCGTGTCATCTCTCACACGTAACACTTCACAACACGTTACTCACGTGACTCGCTCATGCTAACCCTACCTACAACAAGGGGTTTCCAGGAAGCCTAGGGTTCCAGGAAACCTGGGGTTCCGTTAGGTATCTCGTGGGAAACACAGAGGTTCAGTGCCTGGAAAAAGTACGACAATCCCCGACCCAGACTTTGCCAAGGTTACTCTGTCTTCTGCTAGCTCGTAGGGAATAGTGGTAAATATGTGTATGTGTATATATATATATATATATATATATATATATATATATATATATATATATATATATATACGCATGACATCTCATGTAAACTACCTCTAAGCACCCTGAGAATCGAACCCTGTTCTTCAATAAGACTGCCACTCGTCCACCAGGCCAAGTTACAGCAGTGTCTGCCACTCGTCCACCAGGCCAAGCTACAGCAGTGTCTGCCACTCGTCCACCTGGCCAAGTTACATCAGTGTCTGCCACTCGTCCACCAGGCCAAGCTACAGCAGTGT
This sequence comes from Panulirus ornatus, assembly GCF_036320965.1. NCBI lineage: Eukaryota > Metazoa > Arthropoda > Malacostraca > Decapoda > Palinuridae > Panulirus > Panulirus ornatus. The sequence goes on from NC_092260.1 coordinate 7,021,984, forward strand.
CTGCCACTCGTCCACCAGGCCAAGCTACAGCAGTGTCTGCCACTCGTCCACCTGGCCAAGTTACATCAGTGTCTGCCACTCGTCCACCAGGCCAAGCTACAGCAGTGTCTGCCACTCGTCCACCTGGCCAAGTTACATCAGTGTCTGCCACTCGTCCACCAGGCCAAGCTACAGCAGTGTCTGCCACGAGTCCACCTGGCCAAGTTACATCAGTGTCTGCCACTCGTCCACCAGGCCAAGCTACAGCAGTGTCTGCCACTCGTCCACCTGGCCAAGTTACATCAGTGTCTGCCACTCGTCCACCAGGCCAAGTTACATCAGTGTCTGCCACTCGTCCACCTGGCCAAGTTACATCAGTGTCTGCCACTCGTCCACCAGGCCAAGCTACAGCAGTGTCTGCCACTCGTCCACCAGGCCAAGTTACAGCAGTGTCTGCCACTCGTCCACCAGGCCAAGTTACAGCAGTGTCTGCCACTCGTCCACCAGGCCAAGCTACAGCAGTGTCTGCCAGTCGTCCGCCAGGCCAAGCTACAGCAGTGTCTGCCAGTCGTCCACCAGGCCAAGCTACAGCAGTGTCTGCCAGTCGTCCACCTGGCACCGTGCAGGGCCGGGTTCTGCCATGCGGGGAGGGAGGACGCCTCCCTCCATCATCACCCAGCAGTCGTGCAGGCTTGAGGTCGGGGCTGGACGAGGTCGGGGCGGGAGTCTAGACGTGACCATCCCTAACGACTGGCGACCATCACCACCAACCCCCTCATAACGAACATAACAACAACATACTAATTACCAACTTCCTTAATAATACGACTGTTAGATTCACTTAAGGTGGGAAAATATATGTGACTAAACCTAATCACGGAAATGTCTTCTCTGAGGCCTGACCTTGTATGAAATAACGGAGGAAAATCAATAATGAAATGTGTCAAGACATAAAAGTTCAAAAAGGGAAAGATCTGATGAAAGGGAAACGTGTCAAGTCTAGCCCAGCCGCTTAGCTCTGACCATAATGTGGGTCCTGACACGGACGGCGCGCCATGGTTCCAGGCATCACTCAGTCTGGACGGTGGTTGTACTTCCCTGGGCGGCTGCTGTCCACAACCTACTGACACGGACGGTCTACGATGGTTCCAGGCATCACTACAAACACTCCTAAGTCTGAATCAGGTCATCCTGTTCTACGTGTAATTACCTATTGGTGATTAGCTATTTGCACAGTACTGGGTGAGAGTTCTACACTCGTGGGTGCCCGAATCTCTAACTTTCTCTACCATTACCAAGACTTAACCTGGACTAGTCTTGAGAGGTCTTGTACCCTACAGCCCGGGCTGGGTCCAAACTGCCGAGATGGGTCGTTGGTCGACCAAGTTATTGGCAGCCGCACCCCGCAGGACCACGTAGCCACCACAGCCTCTACGTGAATCCCACAGTATCTGTCATGGTCGCAGACGATGTGTCGAACGTCCTTGGGTCTTGTTCGTCTAGACTGACTTTCCTTTCTTGTCCTTGCTCTTTCTTCGTCCTTGAAGAGTAACAAGTAATGTTTTTGTCGTCGTTCCAGTGCTTCAATAACCATGCATTTAACACACTCCTCCGGTGTCCTGGCACTCACTTGGCTTCCCACTGTGTTGCAGGCACCTCATTCATTGATTACATCATCATGTTTCATCAGCTTACTCTCTAAACTGCTCAGTTCGTCTCCATGGCTGCGTGCCTTCTGTCCGGCCGGTCACCTTCCTTACTTCTTTTTCTTTTAATTTCGTTGTGATGTGCAGAGTACAGGGGGTTTGGAACGGTGACGTTACAGATAAACTCTACGTTATTACTCGAGTGTAGACCCAGTGTATCATTACATGTGGCTGGTGAATACCTGGTGAAGTCTTCAACCCCTCACAGTCCAGGCTGAGCCCAGCCAGGCTCTTGGGATGATGGGTCGTCCGTCGGTCGACCAAGGTGCTGGAAGCCGCAGCCCTCACGTGCACATAGTCCCGTCCTCACCACAGCCTGGCTGGTCTGGTACACTGGGCTGACTGAGGGAGAAGCTGTCACAGTGTAAATAGTTCTCCTTTTTGCAGCTACTCATCCCAGCTGCTTCCGGTGGGATATCTGGCCACACTGTTGTCTCCTGTCTGTTACCATCTTAGGTGCAGCAGCTGGAACTTCCCTCTGGAGAGACCATGTTTGGCTCTGGGTTTCCAGGAAGGTCAAGACAAGTTTCTACATCACTTATTTGATGTGTAAATTCTTGAAGCTGTTCATTAAGTGGGTTATGGACGTGCACTACGCAGGTTGTGCTTCTTAGCCTGGATAACAAGCGCTTCTACTACATCATCTGAGGAGTTCCGGTGGTCAGGTGTTACAGGAGAATCTTTCCCACACCGTCCAACTCCTCCATACGTTCTTCCAGTCCTGTCGCATCTGCGTGAGATGTAGTGTGGGATCCAGACCTCACTAGTGATATGATCTTTAATGTGTGTTGTGTTAAGGTCACAAATACTGCATCTGACTCGGTCAGCAACACATTTATGGACGGGATTTGTTTTTGTGTGATCTGAGTCCCTATGCGTTAGCATGTACGAAGGATGTAACACGTCTCGTTTGTGAGTTATTTTCGGGGTTAATATGCCCTGCTCCGGTCTCTCAGTTGTGGGAACAATGTGTCATGCCTTCCTCTTAACTGCCTATCTGTGGTGTACGGGGAGGGAAGCTTACACTCGTGGGACTCCATCTCTTGAAGATTCTCTGTCATATTGCGTCTTAAATTTCTGTTTGCTGTCTGAAGTAACCATTTCCTCAGTCATTTTAGTCTATTCAGCCACCACTCTTATCATGTAAAGTTTCTCTTCGCATCGTTATCAGCCTTTACCTATCATTCACCTCTCTTAACTCCAGTACCACCTTCGTTGATCTTCTCTGGACCTTCTCTATAAGCTCTTTTTGCCTCTTTAGGAGCGGTGACCCAACCTGAGCAGCACATTCTAATTCTGGCCTTATGCAGGATGCAAACAGCTTCCTAAATATTTCCTTATCCATAGAACGGAAAATCATTGGAATACCTGCCAGCAGACACTTAACCTCCTCAACCATTCTCCAAATATGAGACTTGTGACAGGTTAAGGACCATGTCGACTCCAACTCCTTCACACACACAGATCCCCGAGGCTTATACCCTGTTATATAAAAATCCTACTGAGGCCGCCTTTCACTCTGTGCTAACCTCATTACTTTACACTGGCAAGGGTTGAATTTCATTAACCATGTATCTGACCAACTATGGAGTCTGTTTAGGTCCACTTGCCAATACACTCAATCCTCCTAACAGTTCACTTCTCTTATTACCTTTGCGTCTTCTGCAAACATATTCAGGTAGGGTACCAGCCCTTCTGGCAAGTCATCCACATAACTCAAGAAGAGTAGCGGTCGTAGAACAGAACCTTGAGGCACAACACTGGTGACTCTACCCATCTGGAAAAGGCTCCTCCAAATCATTTAGGATCATCTCTCCCTTAATCTTGCCTGGTGACACAGCTTCTTGATCAACCTCCCATGAGGTAAGGAGTTGAATGCTCTCTGGAAGTCTACATACAACAATCCACCTAACCTTCCATTCTGTCTATGACAGAGCTCACTCTCTCGTAGATATCTAAGGGGGTTGTCACACATGACCTCCTTTCCCTAATACCGTCTTGCTTCTCACTTAGATTATTTCTCCTCCGTAGAAAATCATCCATTTTCTTTCTTTTCCAATGCCTCACACACCCAGCTCGTCAGGGAGGCTGGTCTGTGGTTGAGTGCCTCTTCCTAGTCTCTTCTCTTATAAATGGGTATTACGTTTGCTTTCTTCCACTCCATAGGCACTTTATCTCTCTCTCAAGCGACATCTCTAACTGTATTCAAGAGGTCTGTCTAGTGTATCTCCATACATCTTCAGCATATATGGTGATATGTCATTAGAACCATCATCCCTGGATTGGTCAGAATCATTCAGTATTTTGGTAGTCTTTTCTAGATACCTCGATGTTTCATACGGCCTTCTCCCCACCTCACTCTCTGGTGTCGGGGTTATGTTGTCTTCCACTGTGAACACACTTTTCACATTGTTATTCATTTCCTCGCACATCCTTACATCATCCTCGAACAATCCTTCCCTCAGGATTCTCTAGCTTGATCAGCTGCCCTTTAATGGACAATCAACCTCTAATGAATCTATGGGAAACTTTTGGATTTTCTCCAGCCAAGTCCAAAATCCTCTTCCAAGATGTTCGTTCCTTCTTTCTTGTCTTGTGTTCTACCTTGCAAACCTTGTCAGGCAGCGGAGCCGCCTCTATCTTCTTCACACCAAGAAGCTCGCTGGAGTCTCGTATCTTTTATCACATCACTGTTTCCTCTGTCCAAAATATTCCTTTGTATGTGAGGCTTGAGGTCATCATGATACTCTTCCTTATGGTCAATCTGACACAACTTCTCACCGCACATCCCTGCATCATGACTGCTCAACTCCATCCTCTAATCTGTGTCCCCCCAAGACACTGGTGAGGTCTTGGGTCGGCTCCATGACCGTGTCTCACCACTGTTCCTTTAACTTCATTTACAACAAACTTAAGTCTTAAATGAAACACAACAAATGAGTCTTCAGTAAGGCAATCGTACACACCAGAACCTGACGAGTCCTTCATAAAAGTGCTACTCCATCATATCCACGACCAACCTCCTTGTGACCCACCAAAGCCAAGTTTGTTACTGGTTACAGATGTTTCGTACTAATGACCTTTTACGTTAGTAACACTGTATATGCTTAATCTAATTTCCTATTATTCACTTTTATCATAATCTGTTAAGAAGAAGACTAAGTAAGAACGTAATTCTTCTGGTGTCAACTGAGCTGATGACGGAGATGATAAAGTGTCCGTACATCATCATTCGCTGCACGACATGCCCCAGCCACCACCACTCACCCTGGCTTGGTGGCGGCCGTTCCATATATTCCTCTGTCCACAACTTGGCTTCGGCTGGTATACTGCATAGCACACCATCTGAGCTCATCCAAACTTGGCATGATTATACTTAGGAAGAAAAGAAAACGCGCTACTGAGTTAGCGGTTCAGAATCTTATGAAAGGTTAAGGTTATCTGGGTCCCGTACAACGAAGCTCTGCCTCCCTCACAACAATCAGCTCTTCCCCCCGTCTGCGACATACAACTCCCGCAGGCTGACTGCAATTCCCATTGTTCCGTCTTCCCCAAATCTAGAATGATGATACGTTCGTGAAGGACACAAAAAGCGTTATAGATTTGGGGGACCAAATATGAAACAGTACTGCTTTAAAGATAACTTTCCTTAAGAATTCGTATTCAAAGAGGTTGACTTCTTGAACACCTATATAACTGTGTCTTGCAGGACAAGGAAGATCCCTGCTCACGTCACAAAGTTATAAGGTGAAGGTCAGTGCCACACCTGAAGTTCGTCTCTGCACAAGAAGTTCATTTCTGAGGACTAGATTTCATTTAAACTTACCCGGTGTTTCCTTCTGGGTAAGGAAGCTACCCTCTGATTGGTAGTTCAAGAGGTCAATAACCTAAGGTCGCTGCCGCACTTGCATAATATTCTGCTTTCACAAAATAACTTCATCTCTACCAGATGAAGGTCAATATGACGTGGGGGGTCCCTCAGTTCCCACCAAGGCCAGGCACATCCCTGCTCATCTTGAGGTGTAAAGGCCTCAGGTCAGGGTTCACTCAAGACCTGGAGATGATTCTGTTACCTCACAAACAACTTCAGTTCTCGTACATGGATGTCAGAGAGACTTAACACATGGAAGGAAAGTCCCTGTTTACGTTAAAGTCCAAATGTCAAGGTCACTCGTGCATCTGGAGATGGTGTCATTTCCCAGAGGCAGCTCGAGCGAAAGGCCAGCAGATGGATGGCCAAGAATCTTAATAATCATTCCTCTCCTCCAGCTTTATAAAATATGTTTACAATCGACTTTTTAAAGTCATTTTTACTCCGTGTTGACATCATGTAAACAGTGGGTGTCCTCTGTGACGGCCAACCTCATTGCAAACTCTAACTGCGAATTACTATCGACTGAAGATTGAGAACCATTTCTTGCAGGATTTTCAAAGCGTAAATTACGATACAGGTGTACCCGCTCTGTAGAACACATGTACCAGCTCTGTAGAACACATGTACCAGCTCTGTAGAACACATGTACCCGCTCTGTAGAACACATGTACCCGCTCTGTAGAACACATGTACCAGCTCTGTAGAACACATGTACCAGCTCTGTAGAACACATGTACCCGCTCTGTAGAACACATGTACCCGCTCTGTAGAACACATGTACCCGCTCTGTAGAACACATGTACCCGCTCTGATGAACACATGTACCCGCTCTGTAGAACACATGTACCAGCTCTGTAGAACAGATGTACCAGCTCTGTAGAACACATGTACCAGCTCTGTAGAACACATGTACCAGCTCTGTAGAACACATGTACCCGCTCTGTAGAACACATGTACCAGCTCTGTAGAACAGATGTACCAGCTCTGTAGAACACATGTACCCGCTCTGTAGAACACATGTACCAGCTCTGTAGAACACATGTACCAGCTCTGTAGAACACATGTACCCGCTCTGATGAACACATGTACCCGCTCTGTAGAACGTACTCTCACAACTCTCAGTTGTTTACAGGCGTTGAAGTCCCTCAGTGTCAACACAGAAGATGTAACCAACCATCAAGCCAACCAGTTTCTTGGATGCACAAGACAATACACCACCACAACCCAGCCTCGCAACCAAGTTCCTGGTAATCCATCCTCGTCAAGAAGAAAAAGGAAAACTGCATCAAAAGCTTCCAAGCCTTAATGATAGTCTGGATAACAACTTACAACACTGGAAGGCATGAGGACCAATCACACTGTCCCGCAACACACACACACACACACACACACCTCCCACCACAAACTTGGGCACAAAACTCACATCAGTGTTTTGAAACAAATTATGATCCATGATCCAGCATAACATGGATCATACAGGGACGATCCTGCTTCTCATGCGATCCAACATGGATCATACAGGGACGATCCTGTCTCTCATATGATCCAACATGGACCACAGAGGGACGATCCTGTCTCTCATATGATCCAACATGGACCACAGAGGGACGGTCCTGTCTCTCATATGATCCAACATGGACCACAGAGGGACGATCCTGTCTCTCATATGATCCAACATGGACCACAGAGGGACGATCCTGTCTCTCATATGATCCAACATGGACCACAGAGGGAGGGTCCTGTCTCTCATATGATCCAACATGGACCACAGAGGGACGATCCTGTCTCTCATATGATCCAACATGGACCACAGAGGGAGGGTCCTGTCTCTCATATGATCCAACATGGACCACAGAGGGACGATCCTGTCTCTCATATGATCCAACATGGACCACAGAGGGACGGTCCTGTCTCTCATATGATCCAACATGGACCACAGAGGGAGGGTCCTGTCTCTCATATGATCCAATATGGACCACAGAGGGACGATCCTGTCTCTCATATGATCCAACATGGACCACAGAGGGAGGGTCCTGTCTCTCATATGATCCAACATGGACCACAGAGGGACGGTCCTGTCTCTCATATGATCCAACATGGACCACAGAGGGAGGGTCCTGTCTCTCATATGATCCAATATGGACCACAGAGGGACGGTCCTGTCTCTCATATGATCCAATATGGACCACAGAGGGACGATCCTGTCTCTCATATGATCCAACATGGACCACAGAGGGACGGTCCTGTCTCTCATATGATCCAACATGGACCACAGAGGGAGGGTCCTGTCTCTCATATGATCCAATATGGACCACAGAGGGACGATCCTGTCTCTCATATGATCCAACATGGACCACAGAGGGACGATCCTGTCTCTCATATGATCCAACATGGACCACAGAGGGAGGGTCCTGTCTCTCATATGATCCAACATGGACCACAGAGGGAGGGTCCTGTCTCTCATATGATCCAACATGGACCACAGAGGGAGGGTCCTGTCTCTCATATGATCCAACATGGACCACAGAGGGAGGGTCCTGTCTCTCATATGATCCAACATGGACCACAGAGGGACGATCCTGTCTCTCATATGATCCAATATGGACCACAGAGGGACGGTCCTGTCTCTCATATGATCCAATATGGACCACAGAGGGACGGTCCTGTCTCTCATATGATCCAATATGGACCACACAGGGACAGTCCTGTCTCTCATATGATCCAACATGGACCACAGAGGGACGGTCCTGTCTCTCATATGATCCAATATGGACCACACAGGGACAGTCCTGTCTCTCATATGATCCAACATGGACCACATAGGGACAGTCCTGCCTCCCAAACAGGGGAACAGTAAGACGGGTTCCAGGTGGTACCTACCAACGGGCAAGATGCCCAGGTAATACAGGAAACAATGGCTGAACGTCTGGAGAAATACTGCTTACACCGTGTTGCTTCCTACACCATGAAAGGCTTGAATGGAAATGAAAAAACACAGACAGACAGACAGACAGATAGACAGAGACAGACAGACAGACAGACAGATAGACAGAGACAGACAGACAGACAGATAGACAGAGACAGACAGACAGACAGACAGAGACAGACAGACAGACAGACAGACAGATAGACAGAGACAGACAGACAGACAGAGACAGATAGACAGACAGATAGACAGAGACAGACAGATAGACAGAGACAGACAGACAGACAGACAGATAGACAGAGACAGACAGACAGACACACACACACACACACACACACACATATATATATATATATATATATATATATATATATATATATATATTGGAAGGATGTTGACCCAGCCAGGAGACAGATATGAGACAGAGAAAGTTACGTAGTGTAGCGCATCCAGAGTCGTGGTGGTAGAGTACAGTCGGGTGGTAAGAGTGGCTCCTCCTCTCCTGCCTCCCCTCCACCTCCCTCCCTCATCACCAGGAGACTAGTAAAGTAAGATGGTGTCCACCATGATCGCACCAGACTCATCACTGAAGTACACTACAAACTCTTCTTTGGCTCTAATATTTAGTCACGGATCATGAGCATTATCTCGCTATGATGTACTTTCACATGAATACAAACGACCACGTCTGACACAATGAACTATGACCTCCAGACAGCTAAACCTTGCGACGAGTTGGCTGGTCCGTCCTGGGAAACATACTGAAGTTGGTCGTATTGGTCATAAAGTCATCCACTGTGAGGCAGAGGGAGGAGGAGGAACAGGTGTGGTGGGGAGTCGCTCTACTGCCAAGCGTGGAGGCTGCTGGTCATCCATACACATTTATTGACACAGGAATTATCAAGGGACAGATAATAATAGGTAAATAAAGGCCGAGTATAACAGCCATATAAGACTCCCTCACCAGCTAATTACTAGTAATTAGGTAATGCAAGTAATGACTAACAATGTCAATACATGTGTAAACAACGAGGGAGAACTGAGAACATACAAGTGGCACGGGCGGGACCTGACCAATATACAGGTGGCACGGGCGGGACCTGACCAATATACAGGTGGCACGGGCGGGACCTGACCAATATACAGGTGGCACGGGCGGGACCTGACCAATATACAGGTGGCACGGGCGGGACCTGACCAATATACAGGTGGCACGGGCGGGACCTGACCAATATACAGGTGGCACGGGCGGGACCTGACCAATCATTACTGGAGTCATCAAGAAGGAACTCTGAGGGTGTGATACAGAGGCAACACGGAAGGTGAGTTAATAACACGAGCCGCCCGGGGTCGAGCCCGCATATGTTCGATTCTTGATTGCGGTAGTCCGGCCAAAGTTAACCCAGCTGTTCATCCTTTCTTAAGGGTCGGTCAAAAAACTGGGTACCTGGCTTACGTTAAATATATTTATATATATATATATATATATATATATATATATATATATATATATATATATATATATATATAGCGTTAATGAAATGGCTTTCATCAAGGTATTCAGTTACCTGTACCATCACGAGAGAGAGAGAGAGAGAGAGAGAGAGAGAGAGAGAGAGAGAGAGAGAGAGAGAGAGAGAGAGAGAGAGAGAGAGAGAGAGAGAGAGAGATATGGGGGGGGGGGGGGCACCAAGATCCACCTACAGCCTAAGGATCTACCGGAGCCTGACGGTCCTCACACACACACACACACACACACACACACACACACACACACACTAACGGTAAACAAACATGTGCCACCAGGTATTACACATTTCTGATGAACAACTGAATTCAACACTTGATGAAGATAAGGATGGAAGAATGCGACGTAACCAGACAAACCTTAGCCAGAGATGGAAACGTTGTAATAATGAGGTGTCTCACCTGACACCAACATGACTGGGTGGCAGGAAGGAAACATGATGCCACAAGGTCTTTCGTACACCCAGGACAAGTGTGTATGTATCATACATCATATCATCGTGAACACACTGGACTCATACAGGAGGTGACACGCCACAATCACTGCATCTCATCATACATGTAAACACGGCTCACAAAAAAAAAAGTACCTTCGCACATGAGTCCCATGAATGTGGCATCCATCAACAAGACTCGTGTGGTCTCGGTAGCGCTGGTGAGTGTGAATGAGGGAAAAATTTCCTAAAAATTACGTTAGCGTCACTTTATAGTTAATTCCATAGAAATTTGGAATTATTCTACATGGCATCATTACTTTTACTAAGTAATTTGATTTTTTTTTTTTTTTTTTTTTTTTTATACTTTGTCGCTGTCTCCCGCGTTTGCGAGGTAGCGCAAGGAAACAGACGAAAGAAATGGCCCAACCCCCCCCCCATACACATGTACATACACACGTCCACACACGCAAATATACATACCTACACAGCTTTCCATGGTTTACCCCAGACGCTTCACATGCCTTGCTTCAATCCACTGACAGCACGTCAACCCCTGTATACCACATGACTCCAATTCACTCTATTTCTTGCCCTCCTTTCACCCTCCTGCATGTTCAGGCCCCGATCACACAAAATCTTTTTCACTCCATCTTTCCACCTCCAATTTGGTCTCCCTCTTCTCCTCGTTCCCTCCACCTCCGACACATATATCCTCTTGGTCAATCTCTCCTCACTCATTCTCTCCATGTGCCCAAACCATTTCAAAACACCCTCTTCTGCTCTCTCAACCACGCTCTTTTTATTTCCACACATCTCTCTTACCCTTACGTTACTTACTCGATCAAACCACCTCACACCACACATTGTCCTCAAACATCTCATTTCCAGCACATCCATCCTCCTGCGCACATCTCTATCCATAGCCCACGCCTCGCAACCATACAACATTGTTGGAACCACTATTCCCTCAAACATACCCATTTTTGCTTTCCGAGATAGTGTTCTCGACTTCCACACATTTTTCAAGGCTCCCAACAATTTTCGCCCCCTCCCCCACCCTATGATCCACTTCCGCTTCCATGGTTCCATCCGCTGACAGATCCACTCCCAGATATCTAAAACACTTCACTTCCTCCAGTTTTTCTCCATTCAAACTCACCTCCCAATTGACTTGACCCTCACCCCTACTGTACCTAATAACCTTGCTCTTATTCACATTTACTCTCAACTTTCTTCTTCCACACACTTTACCAAACTCAGTCACCAGCTTCTGCAGTTTCTCACATGAATCAGCCACCAGCGCTGTATCATCAGCGAACAACAACTGACTCACTTCCCAAGCTCTCTCATCCCCAACAGACTTCATACTTGCCCCTCTTTCCAGGACTCTTGCATTTACCTCCCTTACAACCCCATCCATAAACAAATTAAACAACCATGGAGACATCACACACCCCTGCCGCAAACCTACATTCACTGAGAACCAATCACTTTCCTCTCTTCCTACACGTACACATGCCTTACATCCTCGATAAAAACTTTTCACTGCTTCTAACAACTTTCCTCCCACACCATATATTCTTAATACCTTCCACAGAGCATCTCTATCAACTCTATCATATGCCTTCTCCAGATCCATAAATGCTACATACAAATCCATTTGCTTTTCTAAGTATTTCTCACATACATTCTTCAAAGCAAACACCTGATCCACACATCCTCTACCACTTCTGAAACCACACTGCTCTTCCCCAATCTGATGCTCTGTACATGCATTCACCCTCTCAATCAATACCCTCCCATATAATTTACCAGGAATACTCAACAAACTTATACCTCTGTAATTTGAGCACTCACTCTTATCCCCTTTGCCTTTGTACAATGGCACTATGCACGCATTCCGCCAATCCTCAGGCACCTCACCATGAGTCATACATACATTAAATAACCTTACCAACCAGTCAACAATACAGTCACCCCCTTTCTTAATAAATTCCACTGCAATACCATCATGAAAGCAGGACTACCACTATAAGGCCAGACCAATAGGCATTTCTCATCGTCCGTGGTGTTATCTCACACCAAAACTGATAAGATACTTTTTTTACCTCGTGTACAATACTGCAGTTATGAAGAACATCATACATAAAGCCTTAACTGGGGACAGTGATCGATGAGTGCCCCAATCTGAGTCGGTGGTTAATGATACAATAAGGAAGAAATCAAAATGACATCATAACCAAAGAAGGTTATTGTACCCAGCCAGATCGTCAGAAAGATACGAAGCGATACAGACCTCCAGTCAGAACAATGTACAGAGCTACTAAACACGTTCTCTGAAATCTATTTAAGATGGTGGTAACTGTGTACCCACTTCAGCAATAGGGTAGAGGAGGCCAAGGGAGAAGAAGTAATGCATTACCACATGTCAAACATGTTCGACATTTCCCGTTAGCGAGGTAGCGCCTGGAACATACGAAGAAAAGGCCTCATTTGCTCACATTCATTCTCCTGTTGTTATGTATAATGCATCGAAACTCGAGTGCCACATCTACAACCAGAACCCACAGCACTTTCCGTATTTTACCCCGACCGCTTCATAAGACCTGGTTCAACCCAATGGCATCATGTGGTCACTGGGCTCCAACTCGTTCTTTCCCTAACATGACTCTCACGTTCCTGCATGTTCACGCCCCAAACCATCTAAGCATCTTCTACTTCCACCTCCATCTTGGTTTCCCCTTTTCCTTGTTCCCTTCATGTTTGATATGTAGAGCCTCGTGATCATTCTCTTCCTACTCATCCTCTCCACAGTTCCAAACCATATCAGCACACACCCCCCTCAGCTTTCTCATAACTACTCCTATAACCATCATATCTCTCTCATCTTATCATTTCTTGCTACGTCAACTCTCCTCAAACAACATACTGTCCTCAAGCATTTCATCTCTAACACATCCACCCTCTTCTTTACAATTTTCTCCAGTGCCCACACCTCACATCCACACAGGACGAACATGACTACTATCAAAAACCTATGATTGCCCTTAAAAGAAAGTGTCCCATCTTTCCACACATTCCTTAACCATCCAGGAGCTTACACCCCTCGCCCACCACATGGCTTACTTCAGCTCCAATCGTTCCATTCTCCCATATCCCCTCCAAGGTATCTAAAACATTCCATTTCCTTCAAGATCTCTCTATGCAAACGCACACAGAAAATAACTCTCTACACTGTTAAACCTTGTTTTTATTCTGATTTACTCTTAACTTTCTCCTTTCATACATTTTACCAAACTCAGACAGCAGCTTTTGCAGTTTCTTACTTAAATCTGCCAACAGCGTCGTGTCATCAGCGAACACCTGACTGACTTCCCATGCTCCCCTCACCCCCATAGACTGCATACCAGTCCCTCTCTCCAAGATCTCCCAACCCATAAACAAATCAACATCCATGATGACATCTAACATCCCTGCCGCAGACCAACCTTCACCAGGCACCACTCATCCTTCTCTCTTCCTACTCGCACACACAAGTTACTACTCTCTTGATATAAACTTCTAACTGTTTGTGGAAACTTTCCACCCACAACATATATTCGCAACACTTTCTACAGAGCATCCCTATCATAGGCTTTCTTCAGATCTATTAATGCCCAATATAAATTCTTCTGTTTCTCTAATTATCACACAATATATTCAAGGAATTCAATATATATATATATATATATATATATATATATATATATATATATATATATATATATATATATATATATATATATGTATATATATATATATATATATATATATATATATATATATATATATATATATATATATATATATATATACATATATATATATATGAAGATATATGGAATGAAATATATGCATACCCATTAATATAAGAGAGAAGACTCATGTTAAAGATACGAAACATGTCATCCTGGTTGTGACGGTATGTAGCGCAAGACTTTAAGATAACGTGAAAATATCAAGATGGTGACGAGTGTGTATACCAAGCCAGGATGACATCAAGTGGTGCGAGGTTCTCGTATGGTATTGAATGCTGGACACGTGGCGGGGTCAACGGTGGGGGGGTCCATGTGCATTGTTCCGGTGTCCACCAGTCTGTCCGGCCCACAGCCCGACCCAAGGGCCAGCCACGGCCTCGCCCAGCAGCCTTTGCAAGGCGGCTGCCCCCGACACGTGCCCCCTATTATGCGTGGTACACTTTATCCCCACATGCAAAAACTGGACAGCTATGTCCACTACCCCTCTCCCTCCTGCCCTCCTCACTTGAATGATCGCAGAGGGAGAAAGATGATGGCGGCGATAAAAAGGGATAATGATGAAGATAACGATAAGATGAAGAGGGAAAGATATGGAGTAAGGAAGATGATGGCTCTAGCTTGTTGATGCTTCTGCAACACAGTAGATGGTCACAGACAACAGGAGGCGGGTAGCGGCCACCACGCGGCTGGCTTCCCCCTACAGCAGCAGCCCGCCGGTGAGGAGGACCCGCCTGCGGGGCCGACCCCCTCCACACACACACCACACTACCACATACAACAACGGCTCCACCCTGGCCTTCGCCTCTCACCTGACCCTTAAGTCAAGGGCCACACCATCATACCCAAAGGTCGTACCGCCGTGCTACAAGACTCGTACCATAGAGTCCAGGGGATGGTACAGGTGGGCACGTACCGTCGTACCATTAAATAAGCCATCATCCACAGCGACTACCAGCTTGCTGCAGCAGCTACGCCACGCCAGCTGCAACAGGATACATGATCAGATAATGACGCCAGCTTAGCTTAGACGAAGGCAGGCATGCGGGTGTAGGGAGGGAGGATCAGATGCGACATCACCCCTGTGGGACGAACCCCAGCCAAAACCAACCGCCTGCCGGACACCCTCCACCCTAGCTACCATCATCTGCAGCAGCCGACCCTCCACAAACACACAACAATCATCACTTCATGTATCTAGAGAGTAACTTCAGCTCGGGTTCTTCCCATACAATAATTCGTAGTGCAAAAGGCCAAGGGTGGTAGGTCCACCATCTCGCTCCAGAGCCTGCAGGAGGAGACAGTGGGACCTGCTGCTTCATCTGGGTAACAAAAGCGTCATGACTGGAGACTCCTGTAGATACAGGACATCATCCCAGACGAAGATGTCATCTCCACTCAGAACCAAGTGGTGAATCAGCTTGGCCATGATGCACATACCCTCTACACCAACGCCCTGGACCATCGTATGGTTAAACTTCCCAAACGATTCAATACACAAGCTCGTGGGCAGCGTGGGACCAGAAACTTGAAAAAGAGTTCATTAAATATTGATCGTCGGG
>NC_092260.1:7042788-7055288 GCF_036320965.1 Panulirus ornatus
GATACCTGGTAATATTCTTACCCGGAAACCAAACCGTACACTAACCCATGTCTAAGCCTGTGCCACCAGCAAACCATATATATATATATATATATATATATATATATATATATATATATATATGGGAGCGGGGGGCTGGAAATCCTCCCCTATATATATATATATATATATATATATATATATATATATATATACATATATATATATATATATATATATATATATATATATATATATATGTTATCCCTGGGGATAGGGGATTAAGAATACTTCCCAAGTATTCCTTGCGTGTCGTAGAAGGCGACTAAAAGGGGAGGGAGCGGGGAGCTGGAAATCCTCCCCTCTCGTTTTTTTTCTAATTTTCCAAAAGAAGGAACAGAGGGGGCCAGGTGAGGATATTCCAAAAAAGGCCCAGTCCTCTGTTCTTAACGCTGCCTCGCTGACGCGGGAAATGGCTAATAGTTTAAAAGAAAAGAATATATATATATATATATACATATATATATATATATATATATATATATATATATATATATATATATATATAATATATATTATCCCTGGGGATAGGGGAGAAAGAATACTTCCCACGTATTCCCTGCGTGTCGTAGAAGGCGACTAAAAGGGGAGGGAGCGGGTGGCTGGAAATCCTCCCCTCTCGTTTTTTTTTGATTTTCCAAAAGAAGGAACAGAGAAGGGGGCCAGGTGAGGATTTTCCCTCTAAGGCCCAGTCCTCTGTTCTTAACGCTACCTCGCAAACGCGGGAAATGGCGAATAGTATGAAAAAAAAAAAAAAAAAAAAAAAAATATATATATATATATATATATATATATATATATATATATTTCTTTTTCTTTCAAACTATTCGCCATTTCCCGCATTAGCAAGGTAGTGTTAAGAACAGAGGACTAGGCCTCTGAGGGAATATCCTCACCTGGCCCCCTTCTCTGTTCCTTCTTTGGAAAATTAAAAAAAAAAAAAACAAGAGGGGAGGATTTCCAGCCCCCCGCTCCCTCCCCTTTTAGTCGCCTTCTACGACACGCAGGGAATACGTGGGAAGTATTCTTTCTCCCCTATCCCCAGGGATAATATATAGAAAGAGATGCTCTGTGGAAGGTATTAAGAATATATGGTGTGGGAGGCAAGTTGTTAGAAGCAGTGAAAAGTTTTTATCGAGGATGTAAGGCATGTGTACGTGTAGGAAGAGAGGAAAGTGATTGGTTCTCAGTGAATGTAGGTTTGCGGCAGGGGTGTGTGATGTCTCCATGGTTGTTTAATTTGTTTATGGATGGGGTTGTTAGGGAGGTGAATGCAAGAGTTTTGCAAAGAGGGGCAAGTATGAAGTCTGTTGGGGATGAGAGAGCTTGGGAAGTGAGTCAGTTGTTGTTCGCTGATGATACAGCGCTGGTGGCTGATTCATGTGAGAAACTGCAGAAGCTGGTGACTGAGTTTGGTAAAGTGTGTGAAAGAAGAAAGTTAAGAGTAAATGTGAATAAGAGCAAGGTTATTAGGTACAGTAGGGTTGAGGGTCAAGTCAATTGGGAGGTGAGTTTGAATGGAGAAAAACTGGAGGAAGTGAAGTGTTTTAGATATCTGGGAGTGGATCTGGCAGGGGATGGAACCATGCAAACGGAAGTGGATCATAGGGTGGGGGAGGGGGCGAAAATTCTGGGAGCCTTGAAGAATGTGTGGAAGTCGAGAACATTATCTCGGAAAGCAAAGATGGGTATGTTTGAAGGAATAGTGGTTCCAACAATGTTGTATGGTTGCGAGGCGTGGGCTATGGATAGAGTTGTGAGCAGGAGGATGGATGTGCTGGAAATGAGATGTTTGAGGACAATGTGTGGTGTGAGGTGGTTTGATCGAGTAAGTAACGTAATGGTAAGAGAGATGTGTGGAAATAAAAAGAGCGTGGTTGAGAGAGCAGAAGAGGGTGTTTTGAAATGGTTTGGGCACATGGAGAGAATGAGTGAGGAAAGATTGACCAAGAGGATATATGTGTCGGAGGTGGAGGGAACGCGGAGAAGAGGAAGACCAAATTGGAGGTGGAAAGATGGAGTGAAAAAGATTTTGTGTGATCGGGGCCTGAACATGCAGGAGGGTGAAAGGAGGGCAAGGAATAGAGTGAATTGGAGCGATGTGGTATACCGGGGTTGACGTGCTGTCAGTGGATTGAATCAAGGCATGTGAAGCGTCTGGGGTAAACCATGGAAAGCTGTGTAGGTATGTATATTTGCGTGTGGGGACGTATGTATATACATGTGTATGGGGGTGGGTTGGGCCATTTCTTTCGTCTGTTTCCTTGCGCTACCTCGCAAACGCGGGAGACAGCGACAAAGCAAAAAAAAAAAAAAGAAAAAAAAAAAAAAAAAAAAATATATATATATATATATATATATATATATATATATATATATATATATATATATATAAACTCTTGGGTACAACGGTGAAAATATTTCAAGACGATGGTTCGATCCTCAAGGACAACAGTACGAAACCCTGGGTATGACGTCAGGCCTGACCTTGGCCGTGCCACACACAGGAGAGGTCAAGGAGGCGGGCATCAGGCACCAGGATGGCGCCCTCCTGATCTACGGCAGGGAACGGCAACCAAGTTTCTGGCAGGAGGGCGAGGGAGGCTTCATGACACTCGTCTACCAACATGAGACATCATTTATGAGCCGGGTGGGAGGTGGTACTATATGCTGGCTCAAGGAGTGTACTGCTGGTGACAGTTAACAAGGTAATAATCATCGAGTGGGTCAGTTAACCCTTAACTTTACTAGGAGGTTAAGAAGTCGGCCCCGGAGAGAGGTCGTCCTACCAGTAAACACGTATATACACCTCACCTTGCATGGCATACTACTCGCCTCCACATACCAGCTACCTCACCACAACCTGAACCTGGTACAGTGTAACGAGAAGGATGATGATACACACCACTGGCCTCACAAACCATCTATAAGAACATACTACCAATATCATCCATGCGTTTGTTCTCTTGGAGGATGATACAGTAAGGAGCTGCTACACGTATGAACACAGCACACGGAGAACACCTCACGACACAAAACATCAGCCACACACACAACACACTACATTGAAAACAGAAAAAAAGAAATTCGGGTTCAGATAAGAAACTGGTGAGGGCTGAGCGGTATAGGGATGGGAGCGAGCAGCTGCCGAGTGAGATCCCAGGTATTAACACACTAGTGAGGTTCATCACACAGCTCAGGTGAATAACATGACCACAGATGTGTGGGTGTTCAGCAGGAGCGGCTTCCTGCGGGAGAGTAGGCCTTGTGCTGATGCTCTCAGCCACCATGTGCGTTACATCCTCGACCAATCCTTACAACTTACTGTTCACGTACACTTGACCCACACCAGGAGACGTGTACTACAGTCATCAAGAAGATCGGGGGCTTCTCCTCGTACGAGGTTATAATTTGTCATGATCATAAAATGAATACTCAGCACACGTGGTACATCTCTTTATAGTCAACCTAAGGGTCTGCCAGGCCAATATTGATCTGAACTATATAGTGGGGAAACAGGCAGGCCACGAATCCCCACGCACGACCAAACATTGATAACATTACTCCCACGATTACATGTTGACCTATTGGGGAAAGTGTAGGTGAAGGTGGCAGTCAAAGTGACTCTGTAGTGGTCACCACATCCCTCCATTACCACCTGATTATACTCATTACAATCATATGAATTAACCTGACCACAACGTAGGCTAAGGCGAGGGCAACCTATCACAGCCACTGGGCAAAGTGGGGTGTATGTATGTATGTATGTATGTATGTATGTATGTATATATATATATATATATATATATATATATATATATATATATATATATATATATATATATATATATATATATTATCCCTGGGGATAGGGGAGAAAGAATACTTCCCACGTATTCCCTGCGTGTCGTAGAAGGCGACTAAAAGGGGAGGGAGCGGGTGGCTGGAAATCCTCCCCTCTCGTTTTTTTTTTTTTTTCCAAAGGAAGGAACAGAGAAGGGGGCTGGGTGAGGATGTTTCCTCAGAGGCCCAGTCCTCTGTTCTTAACGCTACCTCGCTGACGCGGGAAACGGCGAATAGTATGAAAAAAAAAAAAAAAAAAAAAAAAAAAATATATATATATATATATATATATATATATATATATATATATATATATATATATATATATATATATATATAATCAATTCAATGAAAACAGAGTTTGAAACATGTAAATGAATATCATCCAAGACATCTGATGATTATTCTAAAATGTCATCAACTGGAACTTTTGTGAACAGTGAGGAAACATCAAAGCTAACTAGTTTGAAATCAAAATTAACATTGATATTGTTAAGCTTGTTAACTAAATCTACATTGTTCATGATATTAGAATTTGTTATCTTACCCACTAAAGGGCTTAATAAAGAACCTAACCATTTTGACAATTTATATGTGATGGAGCCTACTGAACTCACTATAGGTCTTGCTGGAAAATTTTGTTTATGTGTTTTGATAAGTCCATACATATATGGCAATGAAGGGGACAAAGATGACAAACTTTTGATAAGAGAACCATTACCTTTCAACAACAACTTCAGTTCTTTATTGAAATGGAAATTAACTGCTTCTAGGGGATTCTTACTGAGTTTAGAATATGTTGTGTTATCATTTAAAAGATCATTCATTTCAGATAAATAGTTACTTTTGTCCACAATAGCGTTTGCCTTATCTGCTTTAGTAATATGTATATCATTGTCTTTTTTTAAGGTGTTAATAGCTCTTATAAATCTTTTAGGGAAATTAGGTTCCACTGGTTTTGACAAACTGGCATACACTAAACCCTTACAGATATTAATTTCATCATTAGTTAAATTACTGTATTTCTCTAAATTTCAAAAGGACTTTGTGACATCAACACAGATGGCTTCCCGTTACACCAATAGTGAGTTCAGTAGGCTCCATAACATATAAATTGTCAAAATGGTTAGTTTCTATATTATGCCCTTTAGTGGGTTAGATATCAAATTCTAATATCATGAAGAATATATATATATATATATATATATATATATATATATATATATATATATATATATATATATATATATATATATATATTCATTTATTTATTTATTTTGCTTTGTCACTGTCTCCCGCGTTCGAGGTAGCACAAGGAAACAGACGAAAGAATGGCCCAACCCACCCATATACACATGTATATACATACACGTCCACACACGCAAATATACATACCTATACATCTCAACGTATACATATATATACACACACAGACATATACACACATACGCATGTACATAATTCATACTGTCTGCCTTTATTCATTCCCATCGCCACCCCGCCACACATAACAACCCCCCTCCCCCCTCATGTGTGCGAGGTAGCGCTAGGAAAAGACAACAAAGGCCCCATTCGTTCACACTCAGTCTCTAGCTGTCATGTAATAATGCAACGAAACCACAGCTCCCTTTCCACATCCAGGCCCCACAGAACTTTCCATGGTTTACCCCAGACGCTTCACATGCCCTGGTTCAATCCATTGACAGCACGTCGACCCCGGTATACCATATCGTTCCAATTCACTCTATTCCTTGCACGCCTTTCACCCTCCTGCATGTTCAGGCCCCTATCACTCAAAATCTTTTTTCACTCCATCTTTCCACCTCCAATATATATATATATATATATATATATATATATATATATATATATATATATATATATATTCTTTCTTTTTCTTTTAAACTATTCGCCATTTCCCGCGTTAGCGAGGTAGCATTAAGAACAGAGGACTGGGCCTTTGAGGGAATACCCTAACCTGGCCCAATTCTCTGTTCCTTCTTTTGGGAAAAAAAAAAAAAAAAAAAAAAAAATGAAACGCGATAAGTTCCTAATTTCCTAGCCTGATCCAGGTACTCATTTTACAGACCAACCTCTAGGGGTGGATGAACAGCTGCGTTGACTGTGGACCAACCGCCACCACCAGGATTCGAACCATGAACGAGTCTTGGCCAGGAACGCTACCCGCGTTCTGTATTCCCTGATGGTGTGAGTTATCTGGAAAACGCCCGGATCTCTCTGTTTCATATTCCTTGTGTCTACCGGTACATTGGTGAATCACGGGTGTTTTTGTGACGTATCTACATAAAAAGGTAAATAACCAACCAGACAATACAGGAGACAACAGGTTGTTAACTACCTTGCCGCAGTTAGTGCGAGAGCAACCTTAATGTAAAACCACAGTTCAGCAAAGTCCTCACTCCCGACGCACCACTGCTAGGATGTGGTCAACAATAATGGCCACTGTCACATGGTACACTGTAGTTATGACACAGTGGGACACTGAAGGACGGGGACAGAGAACAGTGATGGAAGGTATAATGGGGAACACAGACACGCACTGTGATATACAAGGGATAAGGTGAAGGGACTGTGAAGGGCGGTGTGGTGATGGGACACCGACAAGGGGATGTGGAGGGGAAGGGGAACTGCAGAGAGACATGGGCGAAAGAAGAATGGGTTGGTAGAGTGATGGGCCCGTGTGGGATGCAGTGCAGAGA
This sequence comes from Panulirus ornatus, assembly GCF_036320965.1. Classification (NCBI taxonomy): domain Eukaryota; kingdom Metazoa; phylum Arthropoda; class Malacostraca; order Decapoda; family Palinuridae; genus Panulirus; species Panulirus ornatus. The sequence goes on from NC_092260.1 coordinate 7,049,391, forward strand.
TGGGAGAGGGAATGGTGGTAAGGTGAAGGACATAGGAGCGGGGCGGAGAGGTGACGGGTCAGTAATGGGCAGTATGGGACACTGAGGCGTGGGTTGGAACAGTGAAGTGTAGGACGGTACAGTGATGAGGCAGTGGGGTGGAGTTGTAGTGATAGGATACTGAGGAGTGGAACAGTGCAGTGATGGAAGTCAGGAGTGGGGCGCTGCAGTACTAGGACAATGAAGGGCGTTGCAGTGATGGGAGAGTTAGGGGCCGTAGATGGAAAAAATGATAAGGCGGTGATGGGACAGTGAGAGGAGGAAGTGTGGTGATGGTGCAACAAGACAGCGCAGTGCATTGGTAGAATGATAAAGTGTGAGGCGGTGCAGTGATGGGATAAGGAGGAGTGGAGAGATAAAGTAATGGAGAGTGAGCGATGGGCAGTATAGTGATGGGAAAGTGAAGGTGGGACGGATCACTAATCGGATTGTGAAGGGTGGGCCGGTACAGTGAAGGGTGAGGGACGGGGTGGTCGTGATGGGAGTGAGGGGTGGTGCGGTACAGTGGTGGGAGTGAAGGTTGGGGCGGTACAGTGATAGGAAAGGAATGGGGCGATACAGTGATGGGGTGAGGACTGGGGCGATACAGTGATGGGAGTGAGGGTGGGGCGGTACAGTGATGGGAGAGTGATGGTTGGGGCGGTACAGTCATGGGAGTGAGAGGTGGTGCTGAACAGTGATGGGAGTGAGGGGTTGGGCGGTACAGTGATGGGAGAGTGAAGATGGGACGGATCACTGATGGGAGAGTGTGGGGGTGGGGAGATACAGTGATGGGAGGGTGAGGGACGGGGTAGTACAGCGATGGGAGAGAGGATAGGGGCGGTAAAGTGATGCGAGTAAGGGGTGGTGCGGTACAGTGATGGGAGTGAGGGTTGGAGTGGTACAGTGATGGGAGAGTGAGGGTCGGGGCGATAGTGATCGGAGAGTGAGGGTCAGGGCGGTACAATGATGGAAGGGCGAGGGGTGTGAGAGTGAGGGGTAGGTCGGTACAGTGATGGGAGAGTGAGGGGTGGGGCGGTACAGTGATGTGAGAGTGAGGGGTGGGGCGATACAGTTATGGGAGTGAAGGATGGGGCGGTACGATGATGGGAGAGTGAGGGTGGAGCGGTACGGTGAGGGGAGAGTGAGGGTGGGGCGGTGCGGTGATGGAGACAGAGGGGTGGGGCGGTACAGTGATAGGAGTGAGGGGTGGGGCGGTACAATGATGGGAGAGTGAGGGGTGGGGCGGTACAGTGGTTGGAGAGAGGGGTGGCACGGTACAGTACTGGGTTAGTGATGGGAGGAACGGTACTGTGATGGGAAGCAGGTAAGCGCTATCTGGTGTCAGAGTAATATATAACAGTCCACAGATAACACAAGAAAAAAATACTTAACCTTAAATTCCTAATTATTTCCCGGTCTCAAAAACCACACAGTGCCCTGCATTATCTACCTCAGTGACGATATATATATATATATATATATATATATATATATATATATATATATATATATATATATATATATATATATATATATATATATATAATCCCTGGGGATAGGGGATTAAGAATACTTCCCACGTATTCCCTGCGTGTCGTAGAAGGCGACTAAAAGGGGAGGGAGCGGGGAGCTGGAAATCCTCCCCTCTCGTTTTTTTTTTTTCCAAAAGAAGGAACAGAGTGGGCCAGGTGAGGATATTCCAAAAAAGGCCCAGTCCTCTGTTCCTAACGCTACCTCGCTAACGCGGGAAATGGCGAATAGTTTAAAAGAAAAGATATATATATATATATATATATATATATATATATATATATATATATATATATATATATATATATATATATATATAGAGAGAGAGAGAGAGAGAGAGAGAGAGAGAGAGAGAGAGAGAGCAGTGATGAGGCGTTGCCTGCCAGAAAGCAGGGTTGGTGTCTGACCTTGAGAGTATGGGAGGTAGAGACGGGTGGCTAATGATGTACGGCAACCGTCTCACTCGTCAATAATATCCTCCCTCCCTCCCCACACACACTCCCGCATCCCACCACACTCCTCCCTCCCCACACACACTCCCGCATCCCACCACACTCCTCCCTCCCCACACACACTCCTCCCTCCCCACAAACACTCCCGCATCCCACCACACTCCTCCCTCCCCACACACACTCCCGCATCCCACCACACTCCTCCCTCCCCACACACACTCCCGCATCCCACCACACTCCCGCATCCCACCACACTCCTCCCTCCCCACAAACACTCCCGCATCCCACCACACTCCTCCCTCCCCACACACACTCCCGCATCCCACCACACTCCTCCCTCCCCACAAACACTCCCGCATCCCACCACACTCCTCCCTCCCCACACACACTCCCGCATCCCACCACACTCCTCCCTCCCCACACACACTCCCGCATCCCACCACACTCCCGCATCCCACCACACTCCTCCCTCCCCACAAACACTCCCGCATCCCACCACACTCCTCCCTCCCCACACACACTCCAGCACCCCACTATCCCAACCACACTGCCGCATCCCACTACTCCTCCTTCCCCACACCAACACCACAGACACTCCCGCATCCCACTACCCCCCACCCCAGCACTCCTCCCTCCCCACACACACTCCCGCACCCCACTACTCCTATCACACTCCTCCATCCCCACACCAACCCCACAGACACTCCGACATCCCACAATCCCCCCACATTTCTCCCTCCCTGCACTAACCCCACACACACAGCCGCATCCCACTAACCCCACCACACTCCCGCACTCTCCACCATCGGCCACCCCCGACCCTTCCACACCCCGCCTCTCCCCCAACCCTTCTCCACCGGCCACCTCCCTTCCCCTCCCCTACTGTATAACGCCACCCCCCCTCCCCCCCGACCCTCACCCATCGTCCCAACCCAGCCTTCCCACACCACACCCCCGGCCACACATCCCCCCCACACCACACCCCCGGCCACACATCCCCCCCACACCACACCCCCGGCCACACAACCACCCCCACACCACACCCCCGGCCACACAACCACCCCCACACCACACCCCCGGCCACACAACACCCCATCCCCCCCACACCACACCCCCGGCCACACAACCACCCCCACACCACACCCCCGGCCACACAACCACCCCACACCACACCCCCGGCCACACAACCACCCCATCCCCCCCACACCACACCCCCGGCCACACAACCACCCCCACACCACACCCCCGGCCACACAACCACCCCCACACCACACCCCCGGCCACACAACCACCCCATCCCCCCCACACCACACCCCCGGCCACACAACCACCCCCACACCACACCCCAAGGGGCACCCACCAGGCAAGCCCACCACCATGGTGGCCCCCTACCTCCCTCTCCCAGCCCTCAGGTCACCAACAGCCTCCTCCCATCCCCACACCCTACCATCGCCCCCCATCCCCACACCCTACCATCGCCCCCCATCCCCACACCCTACCATCGCCCCCATCCCCACACCCTACCATCGTCCCCATCCCCACACCCTACCATCGTCCCCCATCCCCACACCCTACCATCGTCCCCCATCCCCACACCCTACCATCGTCCCCATCCCCACACCCTACCATCGTCCCCCATCCCCACACCCTACCATCGCCCCCCATCCCCACACCCTACCATCGCCCCCATCCCCACACCCTACCATCGCCCCCCATCCCCACACCCTACCATCGCCCCCATCCCCACACCCTACCATCGCCCCCCATCCCCACACCCTACCATCGCCCCCATCCCCACACCCTACCATCGCCCCCATCCCCACACCCTACCATCGCCCATCCCCACCCTACCGCCCACCCAACCCTACCATCGCCCCCCATCCCCACACCCTACCATCGCCCCCATCCCCACACCCTACCATCGCCTCCCATCCCCACCCCTACCATCGCCCCCATCCCCACACCCTACCATCGCCCCCCATCCCACACCCTACCATCGCCCCCATCCCCACACCCTACCATCGCCCCCATCCCCACACCCTACCATCGTCCCCATCCCCACACCCTACCATCGTCCCCCATCCCCACACCCTACCATCGCCCCCCATCCCCACACCCTACCATCGCCCCCATCCCCACACCCTACCATCGCCCCCATCCCCACACCCTATCCATCGCCCCCATCCCCACACCCTACCATCGCCCCCCATCCCCACACCCTACCATCGCCCCCATCCCCACACCCTACCATCGTCCCCCATCCCCACACCCTACCATCGTCCCCCATCCCTACACCCTACCATCGCCCCCCATCCCCACACCCTACCATCGTCCCCCATCCCCACACCCTACCATTGCCCCCCATCCACACACCCTACCATCGTCCCCCATCCCCACACCCTACCATCGCCCCCCATCCCCACACCCTACCATCGCCCCCCATCCCCACACCCTACCATCGCCCCCCATCCCCACACCCTACCATTGCCCCCCATCCCCACACCATCGATCCCAACCGATACCATACCAGCGGTCTCCAAACACCTTCAAATACACCCAGACCCCTTCCCCTACACCACACAATCAGCTCCCCTTTTCCCATACCACACGACCATATGGCGCCTAACCCCATACCCCCACCATCGGCCCCATCCCATTACCATACTTCCGCACCCTACCCCCACACATCATCAAAACTTCCCACATCCATATCACACCACAATCCCTCCCCCCTTACCCAAACTACAAAACAAACCCCTTCCCCTTCACCACACCACAAGGCTCCACCCTCATATCACACAACCCCCCATCCCTTTATATCACCAATAAACCCCATCCTCATACCACATCACCCCCCCCAACCCCATACAAGAACCCCAACCCAACAACCCAAACCAGACGCTCAGCCCCCAACACACTACCACCACAATACCACACTACCGCCCCCACCCCAATACCACCCAACAGCTCCCCACCATAATTGCACACCAACGGCCCCCAGCCACGTACCACAACACAGGCCTCCCTCCCTCCATCCCTCCCATCCCCTGCCCCGACAGCTTCAGTATTGGCGTCATGACCCGGCCACCTCCATCCCAAGAGAACTGTTAAGTTTCCTTCTGTAGCCCCAGCCAGGCTCCCTCCTTCTGTTACCTGGCTGGCCTACGTGTGTACTTATCATGTGTGACCCTCCTCGTCCACCCAGGACACAGACTGGCCACACCCCTCCTCTTCCCATGTGTCCTCCCCACCAGTTATCTCCTGCAGCACTACACCTCCCCCAACAGCTATACTCTCCCTCAGTTCTCCCTCTACCTACCCTACCTATCTCCCTCAGTACTACTTGTCCCCCCACCCCCAACACAGAACTGCTTCCCCCACTATTACCTTATCTCCCCACCGCCACCACTACCTCCTCCCCCACTACAACCTCTCACCACCAGCTATCTCCTCGCACTCTACTTCCTCCTCTCACCACCCGCTATCTCCTCAACCAATACTAACTCTCTCCATCAGCTACCTCCACCACCCCCCCCCCCAACTACTACTACCTCTCTCCAGCAGCTGCCTCCTCCATCATTACAAACTCCTTTCCCCACTACTACATCTCCAACAAGTTACCTCTTCTCCCCACCCGCTACCTCCTCCCCCACCACTACATGCTCCGTACCCGCTACCTCCTCCCCCACTACAACATCTCCCACTACTGCCTCTCCCGCCACCTACCTCCTCCCCCACCATCTACTTACTCTCCCACGTCTACATTTCTCCACCAGCTACCTCCTCCCCCTATATTACCTCTCGTCTCCAGCTACGATCTCATCCACTACAACCCCTCCCCACCAGCTACCTCCACATCCACTACAACCCCTCCCCACCAGCTACCTCCACATCC
>NC_092260.1:7057788-7107788 GCF_036320965.1 Panulirus ornatus
TCAGGTCACCCCTTACTCTTCTCTCTTCCATGGCAGACAACAATAAGGCCTCTAACACTACCTTACACCTCAGCTCTATCTGGTACAACCTTCTCACTGCCTCTGAAGTACGATGTGTGAAGCTGAGGTTTGGACGCTTTAACTGTGGCCTTGTGTAGGATGTGGACACCTTGCTGAACACTGCCTCACTCTGTCGAGTACAAGTGTACGACCTGCCTCCACACACTGTGTCTCCTCTTGATGGTCACCAAATGCACGACTCTAGCCAGCTAGACACAGGCTATGGACGTCGTCCTCTTCAATGTTCCACTTACACACAGATTCCTGCAGTTTAGTTCCTACTGCATAACATGTACTTACAGACGTTCTTCAACTGTGTCGTATCCACACTACTTGGGTTGCATTCCATCAACACAGCTGCTAACCTCGTCAAACAAACAAACAAACAAAAAGAAAACATGGCAAAAATAAGGAATCCCAGGCTGGAGGGATTTTGTTATAAGCAGTGGATGCGTGTGTGCATCTCTCCAGAAACCTTTCACTGAACCTCACGTGATCACAAGTCGTATTACATAACAACAACAACAACAACCAGGCCAAACATCACAACATGAGGACCAAGTTTCCCCCACATGGGAGATAATGTAACATTTTGACCTCTTCAAACTCTTCCATTTATGAATCGTTCGTTGTCTAATTGGTAATCATATCATATAACTTTTTAAATGTTTTACATAGACATGATTTGGTATTTGTACTGGCAATATGAACATTTTCACTGGTTGGTAGAGATTGGCTGCACGAAATTTCACAGGAAATGATCAGGTTAATACACAGTAGTTCATTTTATCCCGATAATGAACATGGTCGAGGACCAAATAAAATGATGTCTGGACGTAATAACTTACGTTGTTCCTCTCCATGTCACTGCTAGAAACTCTTAGAAAATGGAATTTCACGACTTGGAAGAAGAGCAACAGATGGAAGGGAACTAATAATTTCTTATCTATTTCTGTACATGATAATTCTGATGATCTGAGTGTATGACCGACCGTGCCACAATTGGTGTGGACATTTTCGCGACATGGTCGGAAACTGACCCACGTCCGACTGTTATTGTGTACACTGTATTAGTACTTGCGTGCGTGATGATGAGAACGTACACTCTATATTGAACAGTGCACACTTGTAAGCTTCCCATACATTACATACACAATACATGTAAACTATATGTACATACGACCAGAATAAAAAAACGTACTTCAATAAGAAAAATCGTACTGCCGCATTTACCTAAATAAAAAGAGTAATATGACAAAAACGTAATGGTTAGCAGGTGTGCATCGAGCATGTACCAGACTACCTCGTCCACGACACTTGTACGTTCAAGAAGTCGTTCTCGCTTTACGCTTCCCTCACGACCTCAGCATCGTCCCTCACTCACGTATATCAAGAAGAGCAACGGTGCCAACAAGAGGACCCTGCGGCACGCCGCTGCTAACTCGTCTCTGTAAGGCTCCTCCGACGTGTGTCCTCCATTCCCTTCCACTAAGATGATCTCGTACTCGTCGGAGGAGTCTACCCGATATTCCCACCTGAAGATCAAGCCATTCAATATCTTACATGGTATTATGTCCAATGTATTTGTGGCAGTCGTGTCAAATGCTCTGGGTCAGTCTACATACAAATAATCGACCAGTCTTGATGAAGACGCGTGAAGATACAATTGACTCACTCAAGAAATTTTTCTTCAAGATGTGGCTGGAGAATGTTGTAGTGCTGGGGCAGGGAAGAGGGTTATCGTAACCAGTTTTTACATCAGGGAGGATGCGCTGAGCGATTTCCGTGGTGTGTTCTTTGAATTGTTGGAAAGGATAATCAAAAACGTAATCAATGACTTCCCACAAAGGAGAAACTGGCTAAGTGAGACAGAGCGAATTTAGGAAAAGGAAATCTTAAACAACAAACCTTTTAGATCTGTATGAGAGAGTGAGCGACGTTTTATACATATCTGGTATGTGGTAGAGTGTCAAAAGCTTTCTGACAGTCCAGATAAATGTATTCCTCCAACTTTCTGTTCTGTATCATCTGAAACGCACTCTCACAGAAGTCAAAAAGACTCAGTACCCATAATATTCTTTTCCTTAGCCTTCAGATTATCTATTCTAAAATATTATTGACCAAACTTGTTAGAAAGACAAGTCTATAGTTCAGTGCAACTTCCCCATTCCTCCTCCTCAACCCACATTATCTTCCTCCTGCGACGTTTCAAACAATATACCTGTGGGCCTGTCAAGTACAGCTGTATATTCATCAGCACATATGATAATAAAATCATCAGGACCATAACGCTTACAGTGATCAAAAACCCTTCATTATTCAGTTAATGTCCTTATATTCAATTTATTTGAATACTTTCGAAGACCCTCTCTCTATTCCACTACCTGGATCATCTCCACTTGTTCACGATATTCTTCAATTGTCTCTGTTTCTCCTTTCTTATCCCACTGAACTCATTCCCTGCTATCTTATACCTTTCAAATGTTGGCTAGATCTTCTCCACAGCACCTTCCTGTATGCTTCCGTTCTTTGTCATTCTTACCTGAAATCTCTCTCTCTCTTCTCTCTCTCTCTCTCTCTCTCTCTCTCTCTCTCTCTCTCTCTCTCTCTCTCTCTCTCTCTCAGCTTCTGTATCAGATGCTAAAGACATCCACGTTCCCTACTCCTTCATTGTAATTTTTGACAGAACTTCCCAGAACAATGATCTGGATACTGTCAACTGAACACATGTCACTTTACAATCACATGGAACTTGCTCAATTCTGCATAGTTTCCGGGAACATTTCTTCTCTTTTGAGTCTGGCTTCACCTTTTTCACTTTTCATTTACTACATAATCACGCCGAAGCATCACACTCTCTCTATTCTCATTTTCCATGCTGCCATGTGTGAGGATATGGTCTAGCAAGCAGCCCCTCTGAGTGCAGAGTGTCAGGCAACATGGCGATACAGGGAACTTTCCTTCATGAATCTAAAACCTTGTGTCTCCCAGACTCTCTGCCTCCATGAACACCCAGATTGTCCTGGTTTATTTCCCTGCAACTGAAATCCTCCATCGCCAGAACTCTGCCATCTCTAAGCAGTGTATTTGTCACTGCAAAATATAACACTGAAAATGTTACTTCACTGTTTTTTCTTGTCTACGTCTTGTGGTTCGTTATTTTTTTTTTTTTTTGTTGCGTATTACAAATTATGGAAACCACAATACGCACATAAAAACAGATCAACTTCAACATCCGTGACCCAAGACTCTTCAACATCTCGCTAGCTACCATGTCAACCATCAAGTGATGTACGGTAGAGAAGTTCGAGAATGTCCTGGACACGAACCTACAAAATGTACCAAGACAGTAAGGCTGTGGGGGCTATGTGGGCCTGAGGGATGCGGCTCACAACAGCTTGGTCATCCACCGACCCAACCCAACAGCTTGAGCACTGCTTGGGTTGTGGAGGTACACGACCACTAGGTAGGTATTCATCATCAGGTATACTCTGCAATCATTTCCTCGTAATTCCTCATGGACCATCAACCAGTACCAGTATCATGAAGAGAAATCCTCCTCCTTGTTTTCCTCTTGTCTTCCCTGCCTGGCATCATGTACACAACAGATAAGATGTCATGTCTCCAGTAAGCTTCGTCTCCACACATACAACTATATGACGCTTGTTTTCCCGAATGCCATCCTTGACCTCAATTACTGCATCATTTCCTAGTGGGCCGTCTGCACTTATATACACTATCATCAGTCCGTCTGTGTGGGCTGGGCTGAGGTGTGGGTCAGGAGAGATTGTAAAAGCGCTCTGGGAACTTCTTACCATGCATGTTGTAAATGTGTCAACAGATGTCTTCCTAACACATTACAAAGCTCTGGACAAGGAAGTTGTGACAAGCGAGAGTAAGTTGTGGTATGGGTGACCAATGTGGGAGTCCAGGTAGGACAGAGGGGAAGTTACTGTTATAAGCTGATGATATTATGTTATATGAATATGAGGAACACAAGGACACCAGCTGTAGTATAAGGGTGAAGCATACTGCTGACTCAGGCTGTCATAGTAGCGTAATGTGACGGTGAAATAAAAGGTAATTAGGCGGCAATGAGAAAAGGTCACTGAGAATGTTGACTCGTAAAGCTGGTAAAGAATGTAAATGATATCAATGTGTGTGTGTGTGTGTGTGTGTGTGTGTGTGTGTGTGTGTGTGTGTGTGTGTGTGTGTGTGTGTGTGTGTGTGTGTGTGTGTGTGTGTGTGTGTGTAAAAAAATCTGTAGAAATCTTTAAATCTAGTTTAAGACAGGATCAACTACAAGATCACCAGAGATGGATGACCCGTAACACCGTTGGAATTATGAGGTCAGGCAGTGCATGTGAGATGGGTGTCTTCTGTGAGGACATCGTGAGGAAGCTGCTTTAATGAGTCTCAAAACCCTCAGCTCACAGGCCCAACAACCTGGCTGGTCTGGTACACCTTGTAGGTACTCCTCCTCCAGGGCAACATTAAACTACTGCACCATACATCACAAGGTGCTTCTGATGATACCAGGCAAGATGCTGAAGTGTCTTTGACCTCGTAGATTTAAGGCCTCTCTCTCTCTCTCTCTCTCTCTCTCTCTCTCTCTCTCTCTCTCTCTCTCTCTCTCTCTCTCTCTCTGTGCGTACGGCATCCTCTACATTTCAGAGTAGTGTTTTCAAAACGGCGTCCATGCCTGTCGTGCCAGCAGGATGTTCCTGATGAAGACGCCACACGAATGAGCTATGATCATGGAGCTCGGTGTGTGGAAGTGGTGAGGTGTGAGAGGTGAACACTTCCGTCTCACACACTGAATCAACGACCAGGAGGCAGGAAGGCCATGGCCAACCAGGGATAAGTTGTGTGTGTGAGAACTGGGGCTCCAGCACTGGACCCAAGAACAAAAACCACAAGAATACATAGAGACAATAACAATCATAACACTGGCTCTGGCCAGAAATCTTCCATATCAAAACAGTTAACAGTTCCACAGAAGTACCTACGACAAGTACATACACGAGTACTTATGACGATATCTGCCGTTAAGCAGGACCAGGGCCTAGGTAGCGCTCACCGCGGGATGACGTGGAGCTAAAAACAATGGGTCATGTAAGTTACGTGTTGCTGGGTGTGATGTGTGTGAGTGAGAGCGTGTGCGTGTATGCAGGCTGAACACCAGTAGACCTTGTGGATATAAGGCAGAAAGATATGACACTAACCTGGGACAAGGAGAGGAACGTGACAGCCGTCAATAAACTACCAAAAGAACTACAAGAATGTGTCACTTGTGATAACACACGTCAGGAACAGGGTAAAGGTATACGTGTATATAACATTTTTAATGGATCGTATTTTCAACAGTACATACACAGCTCAGCTGGGAGAGGCTGAGGCATATATTATAAACCTTGATCAAACCAATGCAATGTCAGCAGGGATTTCCCAATAAATCATCCCTGGGGCACGAATTTTCATACAGTGCAATGAAATAAAAGCGTACCTAGATCGAAAAGTTTTGAAAATCATAGCGTTCACCAATCATATCTTCCATCTACATCTGCTGGATGAGCTACGTACAACTTAATAATTATCTTTACGGATGATCCGATGGATTACACAATGAACACTAAGACTCTTGTTGTCTGGGTAGGGATGTCAGAATCCTTCGTCCGTTGTGTAATAATGTCTAACACAAATATGTAGGGATAGTTTTTTGCAGTGTGTACATACATATAGGCTCTCTATTTACCCCACACATCGTCAAACCCACGTGTAGTGTGCTATGATGAAACATGCTCCTCCGCCTAACCTCAACTCCAATTTCCACCAATGAGACAGTTGCAAACTGGTCTGGTTTTACACTTTATCAACATCATCACCAAACATTGATGGGATCTAAAATTCATCAGCTATTTCTTCACTTGTAGATTCAGTTCAAGTCTTACAGTAGCGCGCTGCACCAATCATTCATCAAACTGTCGTCAATAATTTTGGACTCATCATCAGCATATATATTCAAGTACGGTTAATTTCATCTGACAAGGTAATTACACAGATAAGAAACAGCAATGGTCCCAGCAACTGAGGCCCCAGGGGAACGCACGGGTTGCTTCCCCTTGCTGGAAAAGCCTTGCAGAAGTTATCGCCCTGTACAATAATGTTATGGATCCAGTGAACTATTCCCCAACTGATAACAGCTTGGAAGTGGAGCTTTTTCTCTGAGGTATGTGATTAATAGCCATCCATATATCCACTTCTCCGTTATTTCATAAGAATTCTTCATCGCCTTCTGCAGCAGTCCAACCAGGTGATTCCTGGCGCACATCATCTTCCCTCGGTCATCACGGTGTTTCCTACATCCATGTAATCCTCACATTTTCCCCGCCATCATTTCTTCCAGTGGTGTGTAGATCAGGCCCGTTAATGACACTGGTCTGAACCTCAGGACTGTGATATCAGTTCTCGTCCACACCGCTGGCACGCTGCCCTCAGCCAGCAGGATCGTCCGTCACCCACCAACACCTTCTCTCACGTTACTGTCCACTCCTCAAGTACCACCAGTAGTGCGGCGCCATCTGCTCCACCAACTCTGCACCCCCACCACCTTCCCCAGGCAGCACGGGAGTGTTTCCTCCACCACCACCACCACCATCCTCTCCCACACAGGCAGCGTTACCAGCCCACGCTGCTCTCGTTCTCAGACTGTGTTCTGCCCCTCACACTATATCATGTGCCCTCATGTCTATCCATACCTTTTACCTCTATCTATGTAGCTACGACGCTCAAGTTGGTATGGAAGACGGAGGAGATAATAAATAACAAGTAATCAAATATGAGATTTTAAATGTCAATCACAAATATATGGAAATTACTCAGATTATGGAAAACGAAGTTATTATAAACGTAGATATCTATAATAATTCTGGTGACAAATCTTGAGATATAGTGAATGAAAGGAGATGTCATTTCTCATACATGTACATGTTGCAAGAGGTCACAGTGGAGCGCGTGATCTAGTATACGGTTGGTTGGCTGGTTAGATGCATTTGTACGTATGCATTCTTACTGTTAACGGACCGATCGAAATTTTCCACTGGCCTCATCGACCAGCACTAACTTTGTGGTCAACAGTACTACTGCTCCTAGAATTATCCATCCGTTAATACAACACGTTACAGCTCCTCCTTCTCTCGTACTTCCTCTATCGTCTCAATGTTCCTAGCCAATGTGTACCTTACCAATGCAGCAGCCTGGTTCCTTAACTCTTTGCTCCCTCATAACATGGATTTCGCCTCACATCTCGTAAATCATCTCCTGCTGCATCTCAAACAGTCCGGGAACAAGCTACTGCACCATCCTCACCTCCTGCCGCCAGAGATCCATCGTCCCCCAGTTACAGTTTGGCACCACAACCATATCGAGCTTAGCCCAGCTCGTATTGACCGTTAGAAGAACATCTAGACGCCCACCAGTGTGAACATTTTAATGAACACTTTATGTCTGTTATGATGACAGTATGACACACTCTCCCACTGTTATGGCCTTAATGTCGTTATTCATTTTCTCTGTATTTTGTCAGCGTTGGTCTGCAGGTATTATTCAGTATCATACATCATCTCTTTCTGTCCTCATCCTACCTACGTTCCTTGCAGACGAGGTAGCGCGTTACGATACTGGGCCGCCCTCAAGTTCACTCTCTCATGTTCCTCCACACAGCAGTATCTGTGGTCTCCATCGTTGCTCTCCCTGTAGTGTCTCCTGGATGCCTCTCTTCCTCGTCCTCAACCTAAACCTCTATAATTAGTGTTCCATCAGTGATCACTTTGCCCGGCAAGAGATCCAATCATAATGTTTCCAACTGTAAGTCTGCTTAACGTGATCACTTGATCCCAACCTGATGACTCACCCCTTCCTGCACCACACACACACACACACACCACGGCCCTCCGTGGTATGTACCACACACACACACACACACACACACGGGACGAAGCAGACGTAGCAAGGTCGCCTTCTCTACATGGGTCGCAGTCGCCATTGGCGTGACCCAAGCTTGTGAGACCAGTGATCTTGTTGATCAATATCTTGCCAGAGGTTTGGACTCCCAGCTGACCATGTCTGCTGATGATGCCGTGGTCATGCACGAGGGACGTACAACCTACACTGAGACATAACCAGTGTACACAGTTGGTCTGAAACTTGTTGGATGTAATCAAACCTGAGTAATGTACAGGACTAATGATGAAAGTTAAAGTGTGTGTGTGTGTGTGTGTGTGTGTGTGTGTGTGTGTGTGTGTGTGTGTGTGTGTGGTTGCCAGATGACATCACCCCTACACCCCGAGCTGGCGCTATGGTTGTATACTGCAAGCAAAGTAAGCGAGTCAAACTGTCTGCCGCAATTGTTTACAACATCGCTGGAGGTATAGAGTAAGCTGTTCACATCTTACGTGAGGCCAGAACTAGGAATATGTTTCTCAGGTATGGTCACCACCACATATGAAGCACCCCAGCCCACCCGTCACATGAAGCACCACAGCCTACCCGTGCCACATGAAGCACGCCAGCCCACCCGTGCCACATGAAGCACCACAGCCCACAAGTGCCACATGAAGCATCCCAGCCCAGCCCACCCGTGCCACATGAAGCACCACAGCACACCTGTGCTACAAGAAGCACGCCAGCCCACCCGTCACATGAAGCACGCCAGCCCACCCGTGCCACATGAAGCACCCCAGCCCACCCGTGCCAAATGAAGCACCCCAGCCCACCCGTGCCACAAGAAGCATCCCAGCCCACCCGTGCCACATGAAGCATCCCAGCCCACCCGTGCCACATGAAGCACCCCAGCCAGCCCGTGCCACAAGAAGCATCCCAGCCAGCCCGTGCCACATGAAGCATCCCAGCCCAACCGTGCCACATGAAGCATCCCAGCCCACCCGTGCCACATGAAGCACCCCAGCCAGCCCGTGCCACAAGAAGCATCCCAGCCCACCCGTGTCACATGAAGTACTCCAGCCCACCCGCGACACATGAATCACACCAGCCCACCTGTGCTACATGAAGCACCCCAGCCCACCCGTGTCACATGAAGCACCTCAGCCCACCCGTGCCACATGAAGCACCCCAGCCCACCCGTGCCACATGAAGCATCCCAGCCCAGCCCACCCGTGCCATATTAAAGAGCCCAGCCCAGCAGCTGGTGCCTGCTACACTGTACAGGTAGGTGGTGTGGGCCAGCCAACAGTACACACACACTCAACACAACATAAAGACCCACCAGCCACGGTACACTCCTCCTCTGACACACACACACACACACACACACACACAACCTCTTCCCTCCCTTCGCCAACCTACCACTCTCTCTCTCTCTCTCTCTCTCTCTCTCTCTCTCTCTCTCTCTCTCTCTCTCTCTCTCTCTCTCTCAACACTCCCCGCCCTCCCATGATCTCCCTTCCCTGGCCCCACCCTTCCATGATCTCCCTTCCCTGGCGGCCCGTGGATGCGCCACGGTCGGGAACGCTAAGATACCTACACAGATGCAACATACAAAAGTTAAAACATCCATCAATCATTCTCCTCTCTCGTCGTTCTTATCATCTCTCACTCACGTCTCCACATCTCCGAGCAACAACTTCACCATCTTGAACCGAAACCTCCCGACCTGCCACGACCTGTTTGGCTCTTTACTTACAAATTTGTTTACTGGTAACCCAAGTTAGTACATCTCTGTTACATCTACCTACCCGCGTCCCCTCTGACTCCCCACTACTTACCCATGTCCCCTCTGACTCCCCACTACTTACCCACGTCCCCTCTGACTCCCCACGTCCCCTCTGACTCCCCACTACTTACCCACGTCCCCTCTGACTCCCCACTACTTACCCACGTCCCCTCTGACTCCCCACTACTTACCCACGTCCCCTCTGACTCCCCACTACTTACCCACGTCCCCTCTAACTCCCCTCTACTTACCCACTTCCCCTCTGACTCCCCTCTACTTACCCATGTCCCCTCTACTTACCCACGTCCCCATTCAGGCTACTGAGCCTACCCATGAAACAGATCTTATAACATATTTTTGCGCAATCTTAGTGACAATAAAAGTACCGCATGAACAAACTTCCTCCGGTAAAAATGTTAAAAGTTTTCCTCAGACAACTTCCCAAAGTATTTTCCTTATCTTCCTAATTTCTATAGTAAGGAAACAAAACACTGTGAGGCTTGTCATCATTCCAGATTTTCGTCATCAGCTTTTTTGTGGTCAAAGCAAATTTCAACCTCTCTAATCTGGACGTACACACACCCAGCAACGTCGACTACAAACAGAACTAAATATAATGGTAACTTCATCAAAATATCGTGCAGTAATCTTGGGTTCCTATCATTCTTGTTCTTTAATCTCCTTCCTTATTTCGTGTATACCTTACGATGGTTTGGTAGGTCTTCCACCCCATCCCCCAGCTGGGTCTGGCACTTTACCTTACCTTACCATGGTCTTCGAGGACCATCTACCCTCACCTGTGCTGGGGTCAGTCTGCAAGTTTATAACTATAACCATAATAACATTCTGTACCTATTCTTACATGAGGTGTTTCCGAAAGTTTGAGAGAGCACGACCAAATGTTGAGAACATGGAAGTAAACATGCATGGGGAGGAAGGTGCCATGCGCCCACTTCAACTTAATCATCATGCCAGCAGTGGTGTACAATTCTTAATTACTTTGGAGAGAGAGAGAGAGAGAGAGAGAGAGAGAGAGAGAGAGAGAGAGAGAGAGAGAGAGAGAGAGAGAGAGAGAGGTGTCATAATATTTCCTCAATAGATTCGTTCTTCTGAGTGTCATTCAACGACGTATACAATATGCGATGTGCTCGTTCATCTATTTTCATGTTAGCTGAGGCAGCGTAGGCGACCTAATGCCCTAATTATATATATATATATATATATATATATATATATATATATATATACATATATTAGGCTAAGCCAGGTACCAAGTTTATTGACCAACTCCTAGGCAAGGACGAACAGGTGGTCAAACTGGGGGCCGACTACCACAAACAGGATTCGAACCCTTGCGGTCGCTGATGGCGTAGTTCCGCGAGTACCTTAGCCGCGATCGTGGCTCGGCCACACCACCTGGAGGATGTCCTGCCCTCGCCACACATTCTGCTCCAACTGCTGCAGGAGGACTCGTGTCACCGGTGGAGTCACGCTGAACTCTGCCTTCCCTCCCACCAACCCTTCCTTCCTTCCACGGTGCCGGTGTCGGTGCTACTCTCCTTTCGTGTCTACACGACACTGAGGGCTGTAATGTTTACATGTCAACTGCACGTCTCATGCCCGCCTCCCTCTCTATACTTTACCTTTTCAAGTATCAGGTCTCCAAATTTCATCGCCACGGACCAACTCATGTTGGAATGATGGCAATCTGTTCATGGATATGGGGCCTTTGACCTAGAATATATATATATATATATATATATATATATATATATATATATATATATATATATATATATATATATATATAGAGAGAGAGAGAGAGAGAGAGAGAGAGAGAGAGAGAGAGAGTGGTGTAGGTGTTACCGGACTGCGCCTGTACGGGGTTAACTCGTGAGTGAAAAGACACCTCTGACGAGGTTGTATCATCGTTAATCTCCAGGCCACGACCCCCCCCCCCCCCTTGCCATGGTTCACCCATGACTACCGTCCATACCTAGCGACCCCACATCTCCCACCCCAACTCGTCTCCTTCAACTCACACGTCTCACCCTCACAACTCGTCTTCTTCAACTCACACGTCTCACCCTCACAACTCGTCTCCTTCAACTCACACGTCTCACCCTCACAACTCGTCTCCTTCAACTCACACGTCTCACCCTCACAACTCGTCTCCTTCAACTCACACGTCTCACCCTCACAACTCGTCTCCTTCAACTCACACGTCTCACCCTCACAACTCGTCTCCTTCAACTCACACGTCTCACCTTCACAATTTCACCTTCATACCCACCACCACCAAACCTAACCCCCCCCCCCCATAGCCACTCAACTTCCCCACCATGTCATCCCCTCCACCCACACAGCCACAACCCACACAACCATACCCACTTCCCTGACCCACACCGTACATAATTACACGACTATCATCAATACTTAACACCACACAGTCTTGCCTCTCTCTCACGATGAAGTACCACTGGAGCATTCATGGTAAACCTGAACCTTTTACATGAACTTACGACAACTTGAAGAATAATGAAATAAATACGTGACAGAGGAGAGAGCGGCGTGAATCGATAAGCAGGAGTGTCCAGGTTGAGTGAGGGGAGGCAGCGTGGCCCAGCCCCTACTGCTCCTCTCCCTCCCTCCCTATCCCAGACACTGAGGGGTAAACAACGTTTGGATGCGACAACTGTTTACTTCATAGCCAAGCCTGAAGGCACAGGAACAAGTCCTTGTTGAGGCATAGCCAAACCTGAAGGCACAGGAACAAGTCCTTGTTGAGGCATAGCCAAGCCTGAAGGCACAGGAACAAGTCCTTGTTGAGGCATAGCCAAGCCTGAAGGCACAGGAACAAGTCCTTGTTGAGGCCTTAACAAGGCTAAAGTCACAAACACAAGTCATTGTCGAGGCCTTAACAAGGCTAAAGTCACAAACACAAGTCATTGTCGAGGCCTTAACTTCAATGACGTACAATCTTTACAAATCAAGGCAGGAAAATACTAATCAGAGATTCTCTTAAAAAAGAAAAAAATGTCACCTGCCACACTGCTTGGGAAAAACATGAGAAAGTGAACACTTCAGCAGTATAATGAGAGACGGCAGGAGCCTTCATAACGGGCCATCCCGAGACTGCTAACGGACACACAGCAATTGTGATGCAACACCGTGTCGAGTACTGCTTGGCCTTGCTCATAATGGACGCACGCCACCACCCACCCCTCGGTACCACAAAGAGGCAAGCATAGCTCACCTTCCTCCAGCCTCATAACTTGATGTACGCTCGCTCTGGGGATGGTTGAGGTAAGACGTGGCGTCTGGGAGTGGCTACCTGCCACACCGTTCACCACACATATACTCTGCCAACCTGTATACATGTGAGGCACAAACAACAACAGTGGTGTCCAGGTACAAATACATCCATAGTCGAGGTCAGATAAATGACCATTGTCTGTGGCGGTCCAATGGCAGGTTTCTACCAGAGTCTTTTCAACAGTACTGTACCTTCCTGGACTTCCATGGTGTAGTCTACAAAGCGTGATACGTAATGATATCGTGTATGTGGATATTAATGTTTGATAAAAGTACGAACTACAGAATATGGTAGGACACACACACACACACACACACACACACACACACACACACACGTGTGTGTGTCAACAACGTCATCATTCTTCAAGCCTCACCAGCTTCCTCGTGGCATGTTACCATAACAGCTGGGAACCAGAGGGTGGTCCAGCCGTGTCCCCCCCCAGTCGTGCCGGGGTTCCTCCGCTGTTTGCATCTATACAAGTGAACGTCTTTCTTCATGACGTCTCTCTGAAACCTTCATGACACGCACTGCTGCTGCCATTGGTGTCTTGTGTTGTGGTGAGGAGTTATGACTAGATGCTCAGCCCTACACGCTGGTGAAGGAGGCTGAATGGTGTCCCCAGCTGAATGGTGTCAAGCGGAGGCTAGTTTGTGGGCAGCACAGGCCCTGCCCTACACATGACTTTATCTCATTCACAAACTGCCACACTGACCAACTCTCCACCACACCGCTTCATTTTAATGAAGACAGTGACCTTAAAAACGAATCTACTCGTAACTCGAGAATAGAAAAAAAAAAAAAAAATCGTTCGATCTCTTACATGAGCTGAGGAATATTTACTGTAAGACAATATTTCTCTTCAGTGTCCATCAGAGATGAGGGAGATGTCTCAGTGTCTCTCTTATTCTGGATGTTATTTCCCACACCCTCTGCAGTGTCAACCTTCCTCGCCCACTGGAGCAAGACGGGGCATTCTTGGAGCACAACCTGTGCCAACATTAAGCATGACGGTGCCACCCGCTGGGTCTGGTCCTTGACCTGACCAGTAAGAGGTCAGGTCGAGAAGATACAGATCAAAGAGAGAAGTACTAATGTGTTCAAGGGGTCGTACCGTTGTGCTCAGTCCTGCTGCTGCCTTTTCACCGTCAACACCTATGGCACTGCCACAGGGCAATCTGACGATCTTCAAAGCAGTGCTAATGAGAAACTTATGTAACAGTGCCAGTCTCTCTCTCTCTCTCAGTATACGACACGAAACTTCAACATGAAACACAACGAGGGACAACATAATGTACATTGCAGGAAACTCCGACGTGAAACACGAGGGACAGAGGGTACATTACACGAAGCATGAAACACAACGAAGCATATACATAAAACTCCATAATGGCAAATCATGTGAAACTTTAAAATGAAACACAACAACACAAAATATGGTAAAACATGAACAGTTTTACCTCACAACAATACAAGTTACATCAATGCTTCCCACTCGTGTCGCGAAGCACTACAGTACATTGGAATGAAGCACGAAACGAGGCAAAACCATCAAATCTAAAGACAGAGTAACCACCACACAACAGCGTCAGACAAGACAGCAACAGTCGTACATACATACATACCTCACCACTCACACCTCCCAGGTGTAGTGGTTACCGTTCCTGACCGTCACGCATTCATGGGTTACCCAATGTCAGGCGCATAAGTTCGAATCCTGGTTACGGCAATCGGTCCACAGTCAATCCAGCTGTTCATCTACCCCTAGGGGTTGGTCGATAAATTAGATACCTGGCTCAGGCGGTGCGGTGCACCGCTCATGATGCAACCTCAAGCAGGCAGTCAGGTGACACCACGCACATATATATGTATATATATATATATATATATATATATATATATATATATATATATATATATATATATATATATATATATATATGGGGGATAGGGGAGAAAGAATACTTCCCACGTATTCCTCGCGTGTCATAGAAGGCGACTAAAGGAGACGGGAGCGGCAGGCTAGAAACCCTTCCCTATTTGTATTCTAAACTTTCTAAAAGGGGAAACAGAAGAAGGAGTCACGCGGGGAGTGCTCATCCTCCTTGAAGGCTCAGATTGAGGTGTCTAAATGTGTGTGGATATAACCGAGATGAGAAAAAAGGAGAGATAGGTAGTATGTTTGAGGAGAGGAACCTGGATGTTTTGGCTCTGAGTGAAAAGAAGCTCAAGGGTAAAGGGGAAGAATGGTTTGGGAATGTTTTGGGAGTAAAGTCAGGGGTTGATGAGAAGACAAGAGCAAGGGAAGGAGTAGCATTACTCCTGAAACAGGAGTGTGGGAGTATGTGATAGAGTGTAAGACAGTAAACTCTAGATTGATACGGGTAAAACTGAAAGTGGATGGAGACTGATGGGTGATTATTGGTGCATATGCACCTGGGCATGAGAAGAAAGATCATGAGAGGCAAGTGTTTTGGGAGCAGTTGAGTGTGTGTGTTTGTAGTTTTGATGCACGAGACCGGGTTATAGGGATGGGTGATATGAATGCAAAGGTGAGTAATGTGGCAGTTGAGGGAATAACAGGTGTACATGGAGTGTTCAATGTTGTAAATGGAAATGGTGAAGAGCTTGTAGATTTATGTGCTGAAAAAGGACTCCTGATTGGGAATACCTGGTTTAAAAGGAGAGATATACATAAGTATACGTATGTAAGTAGAAGAGATGGCCAGAAAGCGTTATTGGATTACGTGTTAATTGATAGGCGCGCGAAAGAGAGACTTTAGGATGATAATGTGCGGAGAGGTGCAACAGGAGGGATGTCTGGTCATTATCTTGTGGGGGCGAAGGTGAAGATTTGTAGAGGTTTTCTGAAAAGAAATGATGTTGGGGTGAAGAGAGTGGTGAGAGTAAGTGAGCTTGGGAAGGAAACTTATGTGAGGAAGTACCAGGAGAGACTGAGTGCAGAATGGTAAAAGGTGAGAGCAAAGGACGTAAGGGAGTGGGGGAGGAATGGGATGTATTTAGGGAATCAGTGATTGCTTGCGCAAAATATGCTTGTGGCATGAGAAGCGTGGGTGGTGGGCCGATTAGAAAGGGTAGTGAGTGGTGGGATGAAGAAGTAAAATTATTGGTGAAAGGGAAGAGAGAGGCATTTGGACGAGTTTTGCAGGGAAATAGTGCAAATGAGTGGGAGATGTATAAAAGAAAGTGGCAGGAGGTCAAGAGAAAGGTGTAAGAGGTGAAAAAGAGGGCAAATGAGAGTTGGGGTGAGAGAGTATCATTAAATTTTAGGAAGAATAAAAAGATGTTTTGGAAGGAGGTAAATAAAGTGCGTAAGATGGGAACATCGGTGAAGGGGGCTAATGGGGAGGTGATAACAAGTAGTGGTGATGTGAGAAGGAGATGGAGTGAGTATTTTGAAGGTTTGTGGAATGTGTTCGAAGATAAAGTGGCAGATATAGGGTGTTTTGGTCGAGGTGGTGTGCGAAGTGAAAGGGTTAGGGAGAATGATTTGGTAAACAGAGAAGAGGTAGTAAAAGCTTTGTGGAAGATGAAAGCCGGCAAGGCAGCGGGTTTGCATGGTATTGCAGTAAATTCATAAAAAAGGGGGTGAATGTGTTGTTGACAGGTTGGTAAGGATATTTAATGTATGTATGACTCATGGTGAGGTGCCTGAGCATTGGGGAATGCATGCATAGTGCCATGGTACAAAGGTAAAGGGGATAAAGGCGAGTGCTCAAATTACAGAGATATAAGTTTGTTGAGTATTCCTGGGAAATTATATGGGAGGGTATTGATTGAGAGGGTAAGGGAATGTACAGAGCATCACACTGGGGAAGAGCAGTGTGGTTTCAGAAGTGGTAGAGGATGTGTGGATCAGGTGTTTGCTTTGAAGAATGTATGTGAGAAATACCAGGTGTTTGCTTTGAAGAATGTATGTGAGAAATACTTGGAAAAGCAAATGGATTTGTATGTAGCATTTATGGATCTGGAGAAGGCATATGATAAGAGTTGATAGAGATGCTCTGTCGAAGGTATTAAAAATATATGTTGAGGGAGGCAAGTTGTTAGAAGCAGTGAAAAGTTTTTATCGTGGATGTAAGGCATGTGTACGAGTAGGAAGAGAGGAAAGTGACTGGTTCTCAGTGAATGTCGGTTTGCGGCAGGGGTGCGTGATATCTCCATGGTTGTCTAATTTGTTTATGGATGGGGTTGTTAGGGAGGTGAATGCAAGAGTTTTGGAGAGAGGAGCAAGTATGCAGTATGTTGTGGATGAGAGAGCTTGGGAAGTGAGTCAGTTGTTGTTCGCTGATGATATAGCGCTGGAGGCTGTTTCGAGTGAGAAACTGCAGAAGCTGGTGACTGAGTTTGGTAAAGTGTGTGAAAGAAGAAAGTTAAGAGTAAATGTGAATAAGAGCAAGGTTATTAGGTACAATAGAGTTGAGGGACAAGTCAATTGGGAGGTAATTTTGAATGGAGAAAAACTGGGAGGAGGTGAAGTGTTTTAGATACCTGGGAGTGGATTTGACAGCGGATGGAACCATGGAAGAGGAAGTGAATCACAGGTAGGGGGAGGGGAGGAAAGTTCTGGGAGCGTTGAAAAATGTGTGGAAGGGGAGAACATTCTTTCGGAAAGCAAAAATGGGTATGTTTGAAGGAATAGTGGTTCCAACAATGTTATATGGCTGCGAGGCGTGGGCTATAGATAAGAGTTGTGCGGAGGAGGGTAGATGAGTTTCATATGAGACGTTTGAGGACAATATGTGGCGGGAGGTGGTTTGATCGAGTAAGTAATGAAAGGGCAAGAGAGATGTGTGGTAATAAAAAGAGTGTGGTTGAGAGAGCAGAAGAGGGTGTATTGATATGGTTTGGCCACAGGGAGAGAATGAGTGAGGAAAGACTGACCAAGAGGATATATGTGCCATAGGTGGAGGGTACCAGAAGTGGGAGACCAAATTGGAGGTGGAAGGATGGAGTGAAAAGATTTTGAGCGATCGGGGCCTGAACATGCAGGAGGGTGAAAGGCGTGCAAGGAATAGAGTGAATTGGAACGATGTGGTATACCGGGATGGACGTGCTGTCAATGGATTGAACCAAGGTATGTGAACATCTGGGGCAAACCATGGAAAGTTTTGTAGGGCCTGGATGAGGAAAAGGAGCTGGTTTCGGTGCATTATACATGACAGCTATAGACTGAGTGTGAACGACTGTGGCCTTTGTTGTCTTTTCCCAGCGCTACCTCGTGCGCGGTGGGGGGGGGGGGGGGGGGGTCATTTCATGTGTGGCGGGGTGGCGACGAGAATGAATAAAAACAAGTATGAATCATGTACATGTGTATATATGTATATGTTGGTGTATGTATATATACGATGAAATGTATAGGTATATATATGTGCGTGTGTGGACGTGTATGTATATATATGTGTATGTAAGTGGGTTGGGCCATTCTTTCGTCTGTTTCCTTGCGGTACCTCACTAACGCGGGAAACAACGACAAAGTATGATACATACATACATATATATATATATATATATATATATATATATATATATATATATATATATATATATATATATATAGTGACCTTGAATAGAGGCTCAGTTGCCCGTGCTGTCACAACAAAAATCAAAAGCCAATCGAACAAGTGTCACACACAGCCACACGGGTTATCGTGCCACACGCCTGGTCTGGCCACGGAGGTGGCACACAGGGGAGATGCTGGTGGCCAGTTAGACAAACCGTGCCAGGCCTGCTGCAGGGGGGGTACGATGGTTTTAGACCTGCCCCGCGCCACACACTGTTGATCCTGACGCAAGCAGGAAGGTACCAAGCACCACCAGGAGGTGATGCGACACTACATACACCAGGACAAGCACCTGTATCGCCACACAAAATATATCACAAGGATAAAAATCCTGACAAGAGAGACATGAAATGGATGATGTCAATATATAAGAAATATAGAAAACGTATATATTCTTGTATATATATTTAATTTTCCAAAAGAAGGAACAGAGAAGGGGGCCAGGTGAGGATTTTCCCTCTAAGGCCCAGTCCTCTGTTCTTAACGCTACCTCGCAAATGCGGGAAATGGCGAATCGTATGAAAAAAAAAAATATATATATATATATATATATATATATATATATATATATATATATATATATATATATATATATATATATATATATATATATAAATGTGAATAAGAGCAAGGTTATTAGGTACAGTAGGGTTGAGGGACATGTCAATTGGGAGGTAGGTTTGAATCGAGAAAAACTGAAGGAAGTGAAGTGTTTCAAATATCTGGAAGTGGATCTGGCAGCGGATGGAACCATGGAAGCGGAAGTGAGTCACAGGGTGGGGGAGGGGGTGAAAGTTCTGGAAGCGGTGAAAAATGTGTGGAAGGCGAGAACATTATCTCGGAAAGCAAAAATGGGTATGTTTGAAGAAATAGTGGTTCCAACAATGTTATATGGTTGCGAGGCGTGGGCTATAGATAGGGTTGTGGTGGAGGGTGGAGGTGTTGGAAATGAGATGTTTGAGGACAATATGTGGTGTGAGGTGGTTTGATCGAGTAAGTAATAATAGGGTAAGAGAGATGTGTGGTAATAAAAAGAGTGTGGTTGAGAGAGTAGAAGAGGGTGTATTGAAATGGTTTGGTCACATGGAGAGAATGAGTGAGGAAAGACTGACAAAGAGGATATATGTGTCAAAGTGGAGGGAACGAGAAGTAGAAGACCAAATTGGGGGTGGAAGGATGGAGTGAATAAGATTTTGAGCGATCGGGGCCTGAACATGCAGGAGGGTGAAAGGCGTGCAAGGAACAGAGTGATTTGGAACGATGTGGTATACCGGGGTCGACGTGCTGTCAATGGATTGAACCAGGGCATGTGAAGCATCTGGGGTAAACCACGGAAAGTTTTGTGGGGCCTGGATGTGGAAAGGGAGCTGTGGTTTCGGTGCATTATACACGACAGCTAGAGACTGAGTGTGAACGAATGTGGCCTTTGTTGTCTTTTCCTAGCGCTACCTCGGGCGCGTGTGGGGGAAGGGGGCAGCAAGTATGAATTATGTGTATATATATATATATATATATATATATATATATATATATATATATATATATATATATGAGAGAGAGAGAGAGAGAGAGAGAGAGAGAGAGAGAGAGAGAGAGAGAGAGATCCCAACATGGGTGTGTGAGCGTCCGGGGATGTGTGGGATTTCATAAATAGTCTTGTTTACTTAAGGTCTGCACACGAGGCCCCCTTAGGGATCCCCTCCCAAGATGCCCACCCCTGGCACCCCTGAATAATGCCTGTACCATCCTCTCGTTACACTCACTATCATCACCATCACCTGTACCATCCTCTCGTTACACTCACTATCATCACCATCACCTGTAACATCCTCTCGTTACACTCACTATCATCACCATCACCTGTACCATCCTCTCGTTACACTCACTATCATCACCATCACCTGTACCATCCTCTCGTTACACTCACTATCATCACCATCACCTGTACCATCCTCTCGTTACACTCACTATCATCACCATCACCTGTACCATCCTCTCGTTACACTCACTATCATCACCATCACCTGTACCATCCTCTCGTTACACTCACTATCATCACCATCACCTGTACCATCCTCTCGTTACACTCACTATCATCACCATCACCTGTACCATCCTCTCGTTACACTCACTATCATCACCATCACCTGTACCATCCTCTCGTTACACTCACTATCATCACCATCACCTGTACCATCCTCTCGTTACACTCACTATCATCACCATCACCTGTACCATCCTCTCGTTACACTCACTATCATCACCATCACCTGTACCAACCTCTCGTTACACTCACTATCATCACCATCACCAACTGAATTCCACATTTTGTAACTTTATTCTCCGGACACAATGACCCCCGGCCACCACAGTGTGAGGCTCCTGCACCACAGCTGGACCTGGCCACACGCACTTGTCAGCCCGTAACTCTAACTACAAAACTCATCCACGTCTCAGAAACATCTGTAACCCATCAACTCATATGAAACACGTCACTTGTCCCACCTTGAAAAAAAAAATTGATTCATCTACGAAAACTATTACGAAAGTGAGCCTTAAATAACGGCTTAACAAACGACATAAAACGACTCAAGGAACCCGGGAACAGACCACTGTGTAAAACCCAGTGTGACCCACTACGCCTCAGCTGCCCCCACCCCCCCACCCAACCCCAAATACGAACGCTGGCCCCCAAACACACACACACACACACATACACACCATCATGACCGTCACTACCCAACAGTCTCGTCTTGAGAAGATCTGTATTATCAGAGCAGTCATTACCTGGCTCAACTGTGACATCATCTTGATATGTTCTTTGAAATTAGTTTATCGATTGACATCACTGATGTTTGTTTCCCTTCCCTTGTTGGTCCTTCATACGGTAACATCACCGTACAGTTAATTAACATTCTTTTTCCTCATCTATTTCTCTTTGTTAAATTCCGGGGTCTGCAGTACGTGTTTCTACCTTTCTTCCACACCAGTTCCTCATCCCATCACTTGGCTAACATCAGCAAACACCTGAGTCAATCATATCTTCTCTTCCTTCTCTGCCGATGTCTGTCATCATCATCCGGGGAACTAAGATCGAGCCCTCTGGTACACCACACACAACATCACACACATAATACCAAATGCTACAACTATGAATGTTATGTGAACTACAAATTCTCACATCCATTCTCCTGTCGTGCGGCACACGCAACTGAATGCCCTAATCAAGGCTAGCTCATTACCTATATATATATATATATATATATATATATATATATATATATATATATATATAGATAGATAGATAGATAGATAGATAGATAGATAGATAGATAGATAGATAGATAGATAGATAGGTAGATAGGTGGATAGATAGATAGATCGATAAATATAGATAGATATTCCTATGAGTCCAAAGGGAAAACGAAACACGATAATTTCCCAAGTGCACTTTCGTGAATAATCACATCATCAGGGGAGACACGAGAAAAATTTAACAGTCAGTTGATATACAACGAAGAGACGTAGCTAAGACGCTATTTGGTAAACATGTGGTTGTTGTCTGTCCTGGACAATAACTTGTTTACCAAATGGCGTCCTAACTTCGTCTCTTCGTTGTATATCAACTGACTGTTATATTTCTCTCTTGTGTCTCCCCTGATGATGTGATTATTACATTATCGTTTTCACGCGGACTCAGGAATATACTTGATCACTCGCAAAATTGTGATCCTTTCTTTTATATATATATATATATATATATATATATATATATATATATATATATATATATATAGACATGAGTGTTTGGACGTGTATGTATATGCATGTGTGTGTGAGTCGGTTGGGCCTTTCTGTCGTCTGTCTATGCGCTACCTCGCTAACGCGGGAGACAGCGACAAAGTATAATAAAGAATATATATATAAATATATATATATATATATATATATATATATATATATATATATATATATATATATATATAAACTTGAGCCAGGTACCCACTTCATGAACGAGCTCCACCGGGGAGGAGGAAAAGCTGGGTTTATCGCGGACCAGCTGCTGCAACCAGACTCGACCCCCGGCGGGCCGTCATGGTCAGCAACAATAACCTGTACACCAACGGGGTCCACTTTGTTGTGCTTCTTTCTCGAGTCAAACTTTGCGGTTCACACTGGCAAAGCCATCAGAAGAACTGAGAAAAACAGTGGCCATTCTCTTTCCTCGCGTTCAAGTTTCATGATTGTTTTTTTTTTAGAGCAATGAGTAAGTAATTGTTGCTGTATACTTCTGCCTCATACGATCGCACGTCGGTCTTGGTTCATACAGTCGTCCTTCATGATGGTGTTGTGGTATGTGTCCACTCATCACTCCTTTATACACTTTGTGAAGTCAAGCTACCTGGCCTATACAGCTTAGGTATATGTATTCTGTGTACTGGTGTCGCATATGTATACTGTGTACTAGTGTCGCATATGTATACTGTGCACTGATGCCGCGTATGTATACTTTCTGAATGTCTGCAATTTTAGCTCCGTCCAGACTTTGCCTCATCAGTCAACATCACAGAGTCAATGAGGTCTGGAAATGCTACTGGGTTTTCACCAGGTTCCCAGACAGATCTCCCTGAGCTGATGACCTGCTGCACTTATGTCATTTTCCAGTACTTCAGTATATATATATATATATATATATATATATATATATATATATATATATATATATATATATATATATATTTCCTTTCATACTATTCGCCATTTCCCGCGTCAGCGAGGTAGCGTTAAGAACAAAGGACTGGGCCTTTGAGGGAATATCCTCACCTGGCCCCCTTCTCTGTTCCTTCTTTTGGAAGATTAAAAAAAAAAGAGAGGGGAGGATTTCCAGCCACCGGCTCCCTCCCCTTTTAGTCGCCTTCTACGACACGCAGGGAATACGTGGGAAGTATTCTTTCTCCCCTATCCCCAGGGATAATATATATATATATATATATATATATATATATATATATATATATATATATATATATATATATATATATCTTTTTTTTCTTTCAAACTATTCGCCATTTCCCGCATTAGCGAGGTAGCGTTAAGAACAGAGGACTGGGCCTTTGAGGGAATACCCTCACCTGGCCCAATTCTCTGTTCCTTCTTTTGGAAAAAAAAAAAAAAAAAAAAAAAAAAAAAAAAACGAGAGGGGAGGATTTCCAGCCCCCCGCTCCCTCCCCTTTTAGTCGCCTTCTACGACACGCAGGGAATACGTGGGAAGTATTCTTTCTCCCCTATCCCCAGGGATAATATATATATATATATATATATATATATATATATATATATATATATATATATATATATATATATATATATATATATATATATCTTGACACTACCAAGATGTTGGTTAAACAGTTCCCTTGATTACTCGTTTCATAATGAGCAGACCAGCAATTCTTCACTGGTCAAGTCTCATCCTCCAGCACTTTTCCTTGGCGGTCATTTTCGCACGCACCCACCTACTCTACGTGGTCTCATCTCTGATTCTTATTTCCGCATGCGAGACCATAATTTAGCGTTCATGTCGACGTTTTTTATGACTTCATTCATTATTCCTTCTTTTCTATGGGATTTCCTGTATTCCTAACACCATTGCCTATGTCCTCAACCAAGTTTTCTTCTTTCTATTGTTATTGTCCTTTTCCCAAGTTGTTCAATTTATCCAGAGTTTTCTATCACTTGTCATCTTTCCCTTGGTACTACTTCACTTTCTGGCGAGTATTATCAACCCATCGTTTAGTCGTCTTAGTTTCACAAAGAATATTTTCGTGTGTGCTTCGTAAGTTCCTGCCTCTGAAGATCTCACTCTAGTTCGCAGGCCAGATCCCTCAATGATCGCTCTCCAAACATTCGTGTTCCATCAATCCGCTCTCATCTTCGGCTACTGCATCATGTTCACACTCAATCATTTCCACATTGTATACAGTCATGCCGTCAACATGCATCATTCTACATCTGAGAACAGTACCATGTCATGTGCAAAGCTGCGATCTATCACACTGTGTCCTCTTGTTGGTGTGTGACTTACCTTTGCAAGGTTGAATGGCTCAAAAAAAATTCTACTTCTGGCAATCTTCTGTTTGACCTCCTTTCATTCTGTGCCTGCATGCACACTCTGCTCCTGCCATCCAGTAAAATGGAGGATAAAGTTACCACACTATATAATCATATGACCAGGTTCTCCATACCCCTCACAAGTTATATCAATTTTGCTAAACAAGTTCTTCGAGGTCGTTTAGCTTGGCTCATAACGTCTGTGTGACGGTAAGTTTACTGCGTAGGGTCGCCACTGTCGCCGTACAATTGTGGCCTTAATGATGACCGCTTTGACCAGGTGGCAGCATGTGACCTCACCTGAACTAACAATCCCCGGGGAAATGTGTCACTGGTGGCCCACCCGACACACGCACAAGCCGTGCCCCCGCCATCCAGTCCAGGCGTCCCTCACTGTGAACAGTGCGGGGCGGGGCGACAGTGGAGACGATACAGTTGTATATATGGCAAGGAGGGAGGAAGCTCACAGCCACTATTTCACATTTACCATAAAATCATCTACTCTCCTTTCGCAATATTATGGATATATACCGCTACACGGCTCCCTGAGAACAGAGGGAGGGAGGGAGGGAGGAAGAGAGAGAGAGAGAGAGAGAGAGAGAGAGAGAGAGAGAGAGAGAGAGAGAGAGAGAGAGAGAGAGAGAGAGAGACTCTATAGTACCTACAATGAGATTTTGCCAGAATGGCAGGGCCAGCACGTGACGCCCACCGCAGAGAGCGATACAAAGATGACTGATTCTATATAATCAAACGAGTCACAGCCACTGATTAATGTGACTGACAGTTGAATCACTCTACTACTACTGACGCTACTGACACACAACAACACAACAACACCGACAAGCTTTTGTGACATGTTATCACTAAGAACTCGAAAGCCAGTAACGGACTGAGACCCCGACCCAGGAAGTCGTACTTTAGTAGCGACACCTACACGACAGCACAAACGAGATGAGACCACATCCGAGCATCAGCCATTGTGATCTGATCACTTAGAGACACAACGGAGCCTCACACGTTTGTGATGCGTGACACCTCTGACACTGACAGCCACACACAACGAGACTGAGACCAGATACCCGAGCATCACCACGTTTGGATGCTGTGACACCTTGCATGACGCCACAACAACAGCTGAGACCACAGATACCCGACATCACCACGTTTTGATCTGTGATACCGACACTGACAGCCACCACAACGAGACTGAACCACAGATCCACATACACTTGTGATGGACCTCACGACAGCACACACACGCTAGCCACAGAACCCGAGCATCAGCCACGTTTTGTAATGCTGTTGATCACCTCTGACACTGACAGCCACACACAACGAGACTGAGACCTACAGATACCCGAGCATCAGCCAGTTTTGTGATACTGTGATACACCTCTGACACGACAGCCACACACAACGAGACTGAGACCAGATACCCGGCATCAGCCACGTTTTTGTGATGCTGTGATCACCTCTGACATGACAGCCAACACAACGAGACTGAGACCAGATACCAGCATCAGCCACGTTTGTGATGCTGTGATCACCTCTGACACTGACAGCCACACACAACGAGACTGAGACCACAGATACCCGAGCATCAGCCACTTTTGTGTACTGTGATCACTCTGAATGCGCCACACAACGAGTGAGACACGATACCCGAGCACAGCACGTTTGTGATCTGTGATACCTCTGAATGACAGCCACACACAACGAGACTGAGACCCAGATACCCGAGCATCAGCCACGTTTTGTGATGCTGTGATCACCTCTGACACTGACAGCCACACACAACGAGACTGAGACCAGATACCCGAGCATCAGCCACGTTTTGTGATGCTGTGATCACCTCTGACACTGACAGCCACACACAACGAGACTGAGACCACAGATACCCGAGCAGCAGCCACGTTTTGTGATACTGTGATCACCTCTGACACTGACAGCCACACACAACGAGACTGAGACCACAGATACCCGAGCATCAGCCACGTTTTGTGATACTGTGATCACCTCTGACACTGACAGCCACACACAACGAGACTGAGACCACAGATACCCGAGCATCAGCCACGTTTTGTGATACTGTGATCACCTCTGACACTGACAGCCACACACAACGAGACTGAGACCAGATACCCGAGCATCAGCCACGTTTTGTGATGCTGTGATCACCTCTGACACTGACAGCCACACACAACGAGACTGAGACCAGATACCCGAGCATCAGCCACGTTTTGTGATGCTGTGATCACCTCTGACACTGACAGCCACACACAACGAGACTGAGACCACAGATACCCGAGCATCAGCCACGTTTTGTGATACTGTGATCACCTCTGACACTGACAGCCACACACAACGAGACTGAGACCAGATACCCGAGCATCAGCCACGTTTTGTGATGCTGTGATCACCTCTGACACTGACAGCCACACACAACGAGACTGAGACCACAGATACCCGAGCATCAGCCACGTTTTGTGATGCTGTGATCACCTCTGACACTGACAGCCACACACAACGAGACTGAGACCAGATACCCGAGCATCAGCCACGTTTTGTGATGCTGTGATCACCTCTGACACTGACAGCCACACACAACGAGACTGAGACCAGATACCCGAGCATCAGCCACGTTTTGTGATGCTGTGATCACCTCTGACACTGACAGCCACACACAACGAGACTGAGACCAGATACCCGAGCATCAGCCACGTTTTGTGATGCTGTGATCACCTCTGACACTGACAGCCACACACAACGAGACTGAGACCACAGATACCCGAGCATCAGCCACGTTTTGTGATGCTGTGATCACCTCTGACACTGACAGCCACACACAACGAGACTGAGACCACAGATACCCGAGCATCAGCCACGTTTTGTGATGCTGTGATCACCTCTGACACTGACAGCCACACACAACGAGACTGAGACCACAGATACCCGAGCATCAGCCACGTTTTGTGATGCTGTGATCACCTCTGACACTGACAGCCACACACAACGAGACTGAGACCAGATACCCGAGCATCAGCCACGTTTTGTGATGCTGTGATCACCTCTGACACTGACAGCCACACACAACGAGACTGAGACCACAGATACCCGAGCATCAGCCACGTTTTGTGATGCTGTGATCACCTCTGACACTGACAGCCACACACAACGAGACTGAGACCACAGATACCCGAGCATCAGCCACGTTTAGCCACACCGGAAATAACGGGATGTTTAACGCAGGAAAAACATCATATATTCACAACTCATGACCAAACAATGATGTCTGCGTTGACAATACGTAAATCAACCTCTTAGCGTAGCGCTACCTCTAACCTGAACGTCCAACGGTCAGGTCCAAGGTCGGGGGTCATCAGGCCTAATGGTCGTACTGCCGTGCTCAAGGGTCGTTCCATGCTAAGCTTGAACACCCGACCAATGAACACAGGATGAGTCATGGCAACTCCAGCGGTGACGTCAGAGCCAGGTTAATGTACCTGGCATATACAGCAGGACAAGGAAGTGATGTCACAGCGAACAACAGTACTTCAATCACGCTAACGTTCACAATGGCCGCTCACTGCACCGCACAAGGTGACTCCAACATCTTTATTCATGCCAGTCAGGATATGGTGAGGCGTGTGGGCCGCAGCATAACAGTCTGACTGACCAGTTACTTGACTAACTCCACATACCACAGCACGTGGCACAGCGTGAGGCACGGGACTACAGTGTGGCACTCTCCAAACTTGGGTAGGTACAGTGACACAGAACACAGGTGAATATGTTACAAAGGACACCTGAGATGTTGGTGCTCTGACCTAACCGAGAGAGTCCAGATGAAGGCAACACAATGTTATCTGAATTAAGAGATCTGAGCTAGAGAGAGAGAGAGAGACAGAGAGAGAGAGAGAGAGAGAGAGAGAGAGAGAGAGAGAGAGAGAGAGAGAGAGAGAGAGAGAGAGAGAGAGAGTTGCCCATCATGGTAGAGAGAGGAGTAAGAGGTCACACGATCACAATCTTGCAGTTTCTAACCCCGCTGCATGAAGGTGACGGTGATGAGCCGCTCGTGGGTCACCATGGTACAAGAACGTGAGGGAGGCAACTTGCACAGTACAGGAGAGAGGAGGAACACGCAGGGCCTGACCACAGACCCAGCTGGATGGGGTGGAAGTAATGACACAAGTATGGTGAGTAGCAACATGAGATTATAATGATAACCATCTAGTTTCAGGGCAGATAATACGAGCCATGTTTACCAGCACAGTGACGGAGGATGAAGCGTACAGTAGTGTGACCAAACCAGACCTAAGAATCGCCAACAACAAACACACTAACACGGATCATTTTCGCATGATGTACAAGTTGTCTTCAGTGGGAGAACATGGTGGGATGTGAGATAACATATCGCCACAATATACCGTCCGTCTTCCTCGAACTTCCCTCTCCTCCCTTGACCAACTCATGATTGCCATGTATGTCGCTGATTCAGGCCACATGTTACCCTTACCCATACCAGCAATATGGCCACATGTTCTTGTGATCACACAGGCCAAATGCCTTTTATGGCCATTCTTCAGGTCTTCCATCACACATCTTGTGATCACAGCAGATATTCTTCCATCCAGCAGCTCCCCCAGGATGGACATTACCTGCCCTACTCCCGCTTCACCCTTTGCCTCTTCCAGCTACACACTCTCTCATCCACACCTCCCACCACCACCACCACCACCACCACACAGGCAAGCTTCCATGCTCCACCACCTCCCTTCCTCTACATACACATAATCGCCTCAGACTCTACCCAGTCAGTCCCTCCTGCTCTCTCCTTAGGCCTGCAAGACTCGCTGCCTGGCATTACAGAACTGTAATGTGCCATCAGGACCATAATCTTACAGTGGTGACTCCACTGTCAGGGGTCAGCGGGTAAGTTCGGCCTCACCATGGACTCTTATCCTCAGCCATGTACAGCATCTGCCGCTGGTGGAGCGCAGCCATCACTGTAGTGACGACGTCTCGTCAACATACTTCACATCTCGCAGCCTCGCACCACCACCACCACCACCTACTGATAGTAGTCATACCATCTTCTGGCCACACCAAAAGATGGCCTGAAAAGTTCTTGTAAAAACAAATGGGAGTTCATGAAGGCTGATTATACATTTTACCCTAACCCAAATCCCTGACTGTTCCAGTGTTCTTATATTACACCAAGAAACACCAGCCTGAGACTGGATGTGTGCAAATGAGGCCAATTCTTCCTCTGTTCCTGGCGCTCCTTCATTAACGCGGGAAATGGAGAACGTGAATGGGGAAATAATATATATACATATATATATATATATATATATATATATATATATATATATATATATATATATATATATATATATATATCATACTTTGTCGCTGTCTCCCGCGTCAGCGAGGTAGCACAAAGGAACAGACGAAAGATTGGCCAAACCCATCCACATACACATGTAAACACATAACCGCCTACACACGCATATACATGCCTATACATTTCAACGTAAACATACATGTAAATACACAGACATGTACATATATACACATGTACATATTCATAATTGCTGCCTTCATCCATTCCCGTCCTCACCCCGCCACACATATAATGGCACCCCCCCTCCCCCCGCGCGCGCGCGAGGTAACGCAAGGAAAAGGCAACAATGGCCACATTCGTTCATACTCAGTCTCTAGCTGTCATGTATATATATATAATATATATATATATATATATATATATATATATATATATATATATATATATATATATATATATATATTCTCCAGGCACTATGAATATGAATGTACGAGAACATGTTGAATCCCAGGGAAGAAGTGCAGCAAAGAAATGAGGAGCGACCATCTCACATGCCTAACGTCTCATCCATTCGTGACTTGGCTCATAACCTTGCAGACTTGGCTCATAACCTTGCAGAGAACCGGAGGCGTTCGTGAGGAGTCAAGATCTGGATGGCCACGTTATCTCAACCTGGGACGAAACGGAACTATGAGAATCTTAGGTCGTCACTTCGCATGGCATCAGGCAGACTGTGCATACCAGGCAGACTGTACATATCAGGCAGGCTATGCATACCAGGTAGACCGTGCATACCAGGTAGACTGTGCATACCAGGCAGGCTGTGCATACCAGGCAGACTGTGCATACCAGGCAGGCTGTGCATACCAGGCAGACTGTGAGTACCAGGCAGGCTGTGCATACCAGGCAGACTGTGCATACCCAGATCAACGGTTCATAAAATTCTGAAATGAAAATCGGAGATAAGCGACCACCTACAAGTGTTCCATGATATTCATGAACAGGGTGAACACAGACGAGCTGCAATGTGTACACAGGCTTTGTTGAACATATCAGAGATGCAGATATAATTGGCCACGATCTCCTGAGGTAGGAGGCGACCTTGTGTGGGAAGGGTAATGGAGATAACTGCCGCCTCTGGTCCAGTAAGAAGCCATCTGATCACTGGGAACAGCACACATGTCTGGCTGACCGTGACAAAAACAATGATCTACGGTCCAGTCCTCTTACTCGTGGCTACAGCTACAGGTCCTGTTTATGTACAGCTACAGGCTATGAACATCACAAGGTACAGCAACCGGGTTTGTTGATCCAAAGATACAGCTACAGGCCCTGTTTATGTACAGCTACAGTCACAGGCTCTGCGTATTAGAGGGTACAGCTACAGGTCCTGTTTATGTACAGTTACAGTTACATGCTCTGCGTATTAGAAGGTACAGCTACAGGCCCCTGTTTATGTACAGCTACAGTTACAGGCTCTGTGTATCAGAAGGTACAGCTACAAGGTCTGTTGATCTGAACAAGTTGCAGCAATTCCAGGAACCTACGCATCTTTCGGAGAACATGAGACAAGAGCTCTCTCTCTCTCTCTCTCTCTCTCTCTCTCTCTCTCTCTCTCTCTCTCTCTCTCTCTCGCAGCAAGATGGCCCCCGTCTGTCCTTGTCATCGAGCAACCATCGTGTACCTCAATCAAACGTTTCCAAATCGCCGGATTGCGCTCGGCGACACCAGGCTCTGGAAAGCTCGATCTGCGGACTTAACCCCCGCCCCCAACAGATCTACAAGATCTACCAGAACGTACAGAGGCAGTAAGCAGGCTACAAGATCTACCAGAACGTACAGAGGCAGTAAGCAGGCTACAAGATCTACCAGAACGTACAGAGGCAGTAAGCAGGCTACAAGATCTACCAGAACGTACAGAGGCAGTAAGCAGGCTACAAGATCTACCAGAACGTACAGAGGCAGTAAGCAGGCTACAAGATCTACCAGAACGTACAGAGGCAGTAAGCAGGCAACAAGATCTACCAGAACGTACTGAGGCAGTAAGCAGGCTACAAGATCTACCAGAACGTACAGAGGCAGTAAGCAGGCTACAAGATCTACCAGAACGTACAGAGGCAGTAAGCAGGCTACAAGATCTACCAGAACGTACAGAGGCAGTAAGCAGGCTACAAGATCTACCAGAACGTACAGAGGCAGTAAGCAGGCTACAAGATCTACCAGAACGTACAGAGGCAGTAAGCAGGCTACAAGATCTACCAGAACGTACAGAGGCAGTAAGCAGGCTACAAGATCTACCAGAACGTACAGAGGCAGTTAGCAGGCAACAAGATCTACCAGAACGTACAGAGGCAGTAAGCAGGCTACAAGATCTACCAGAACGTACAGAGGCAGTAAGCAGGCTACAAGATCTACCAGAACGTACAGAGGCAGTAAGCAGGCTACAAGATCTACCAGAACGTACAGAGGCAGTAAGCAGGCTACAAGATCTACCAGAACGTACAGAGGCAGTAAGCAGGCTACAAGATCTACCAGAACGTACAGAGGCAGTAAGCAGGCTACAAGATCTACCAGAACGTACTGAGGCAGTAAGCAGGCTACAAGATCTACCAGAACGTACAGAGGCAGTAAGCAGGCTACAAGATCTACCAGAACGTACAGAGGCAGTAAGCAGGCTACAAGATCTACCAGAACGTACAGAGGCAGTAAGCAGGCTACAAGATCTACCAGAACGTACAGAGGCAGTAAGCAGGCTACAAGATCTACCAGACCGTACAGAGGCAGTAAGCAGGCTACAAGATCTACCAGAACGTACAGAGGCAGTAAGCAGGCTACAAGATCTACCAGAACGTACAGAGGCAGTAAGCAGGCTACAAGAATAACAGATGCTGCAAGCTGGCTGCAGACATACTGACTGACTGTGCTCATGGAGAATACAGTGTTGAAGTTTTATTAAAATTACAGTTCTAAACTGCTTTGGATCAATCGAAACTGGGAATTTAAGGACACCATATATATACCAGCTCGCCTTCATCCATTCCTGATTCCTCCCCGCCCCACAGGAAAAGGCATCGCCACCCCCTGCGTCAAGGAAGTAGCGTCAAGAAACAGACGAAGAAAGGCCACGTCCGCTCACACTTGTTCTCTGGCTAACATGTATAATGCACCGAAACCACAGCTCCCTATCACATCCACGCCCTACAGACCTTTCTAAGGTTTACCCCAGACGTTTCATATAAAATGGTTCAGTCCACTGGCGGAACGTCGACCACAGTATGCCACATCGTTCCAATTCACTCTTTTCCGTGCACGACTTTCACCCTACTGCATGTGGAAAATTATTTGAAAAGCTTTCCTGAAACTATTCCATCCCAGAGAATTACTTATAATGCTGAAGAAGTGGGCGGGAGTAATAATGAAGCGTACAAACACTGGAGAAGAAAGCGTATCGACAAACGCAAGAAATTCTTATCAGTTTCTAGTTAGAAAGGAGATAAAGCCATTGATAAATTCGCACAACATACAGGTACAGACATTGCCCGGAAAGAAAACAGGTAAGATTCTTAAGTATACATCAAGCGGACAAGGTTATAACGAAGAGAGCGTCGTATACCAGATTCCTTGCAACGGATGCCACTGCGCGAACTATGAGGAGATGAAATGGGCGAACTTTGAGAATAGTACATCATGATACCGACTTGAGGAATCACTGTATGTCCAATGCTACTGTGATGCATGTGGATGAATATGGACACCAGCACAACTGGGACGAAGCATTAATATGGACACCAGCACAACTGGGACGAAGCATTAATATTTCATGCAGGGAAAAGTAAACAAACGAGGAAAGCTCCAGAAGCCGCTCACATTAGCATGGAAATTTCCGGTGATATATGAAGTGATTTCACACACTAGTCATGAGTGGCGCTAAAGACTGGCGAAGGAGCGGACGGAGGAGGCGAAGCCACCAAGCCGGTCCAGCCAGCCAGTCATAGAAGGATACGTCAGGGCGTCCGTCCAGCTGGTTGACCGACGCTTGCTTGTGCATCTTGTCGTGCATCTGCCTGTACCATGTGCTTCCTCAGGAAGACTTCTCAGAAGTAGAAACGTTAAAATATCAACTCTAAACCGCTTGTTTCATTCCACCCTGGTGACTGTGCATATATCTCTACGGTGTGGTGAAGGTTCTGCATATACAGAGAGAGAGAGAGAGAGAGAGAGAGAGAGAGAGAGAGAGAGAGAGAGAGAGAGAGAGATGGTGTTGGCAGACTTCGTCTACTGGAGGACACATAGCAAGTTAAAGGTCACCTCCGGAGAGTACAGTCTCAATCACAGAACTTGTCACTCCGGAGGGGTCTACACTTCCCTGTTACTGGAGGAAGCGCAACCTCGGACTGTATGAGCCTTAAAACAAAGTTCTGGGTAACACCAGGACGTTTTCACAGAACTGGTCCAGAACTAATTATAAAAACAAAAATAAATAAACGTGTTACCAGACTCTGCCCGCACGTAATTCTGCCAAGAGTGAAGAGTCACCTTTGGCGAGGCTGTGTCATCTGTTGACACTAGGGGTGTACAACCTCGTTGAAGAAACCACTCCAGAGGAATCCATCCTTTCCCTGCTACTGTAAAATGTGCAGCCTTGAAGTGCATGAGCTTCTTCAGTGTCTAATCTCCTGTGTGTGCGTGTGTGTGTGTGTGTGTGTGTGTGTGTGTGTGTGCGTGTGTGTGTGTGTGTGTGTGTGTGTGTGTGTGTAATTACGTACTTATATTTACACGTTTACTGTAAGGCCTCATCTCTTGAACATTTGATTTCTTTAACGTTTTTTCTTTTTCTCTTTTGCATTAATCATATTTTCATTTATTCATTCCATTCCTCCACCATTCTTACACTATAAATGTACTTTCTGGCATATTCTTTTTCAACAAGTTTCTTGTTTAATTTCATGTTATGTCGTCTTGATATTTCATCACAACATCTCTCCAACTGTTCACTGTCTACGTCATCGATCTGTTGTAAAAGCTTGGTGGTTGTGATCAGGTCTACCCTCACTCTTCTCTCTTCTGAAGTCGGAAAATCTAAAGCCTCTTAGTCCTTTCCGTGCTTCCTTTTTTTTTTATGTTGAAGGCTCCAGTCACGGACGAAAGTCCACATCACGGCCGGGCCTTAGTTGAAATACTGAGAGGATTATGAAATGGAAAAAGGAAAAGACAAAAGAAATTATTTACGAATTTTGGAGATGAAAACCCTGTCTTTCATAATGTCTCAGGTCATAGTTACGGGGAAAACATGAGAAGGTTGAGAGTTCCGAAGCTTCGACGTGTAGGGAAAGAAACAAATATCAAAACGGCCCACCCTATTGTTGCCGATGGCCACACAGTAAACATGTGACGCAGCAGTTTGCCGAGTATTGCGTGGTGTAGCTACTGGTGTGGGCACGCAACCAGCCAGCTCTCCGGGGCAAAAACACCCACAACCAGCCAGCTCTCCGGGGCAAAAACAAAGTAATACCGATAGAAGAGGGAAAAAGAACCAAAACTGCGGCGTTGGTGAAGAGGGTCAAGTTTGGAAGTTAGCCTGGGACAGTTTATAAACCGGACTGCTTTCGACGTAACTCTGTCAAGTGTGTGTGTGTGTGTGTGTGTGTGTGTGTGTGTGTGTGTGTGTGTGTGCCACTTCAAGAAACCCACAAATTTCTCCCCACCACCTTACAGGTGTAACCTCGCTGGTTAAGCCCCTGTCAGGCAATTCATCATTACCACCCTGGAAGTTTCCCCACTAGCATAAAGTAAGCAAGTCTGAGCGTATATAAGCCACCAAGACTGGCTGGTTTATACACCGGGGAACATCACGTCTATACAACCAACTGATGCAGTAAAGGCGGGTTGTGAGCTGCGAACACTGCCATCACCTCCCTTAACCAGACAACCAGTTCCACACGGATCCACAACACGCAGTCCACATCAACCCCTGTCCTTATATACCAGCTGACCCAACCAGTAACACCACCAGCTGACCCAACCAGTAACACCACCAGCTGACCTCACCAGTAACACCACCAGCTGACCCCACCAGTAACACCACCAGCTGACCTCACCAGTAACACCACCAGGAGAGACAGCCCTGCTGGGCCACCGACCTCATCATCATCAAAATCAATCGTGCAGTAGAGTCCGTCACCAGGAGACACAGTGACCCACTACCATCAACAACCACGAGACCAAACCTGTTAACCTTAGCCACCACCACGGTAAGGCCCAGGGGGTACAAATGCCTGCCCTTTAACCATCCTTTACAATGAGGTCAAAGGCCAGACCATGAGTGGCCAGTCATGCCTAAGGGACTGACCTTACTTGAGCATCTGCTGTACTGCTATAGTCCGACGTGTAACACACACAACAAACAGACAGGGTTCGCCCAAGACCAGTCTCCGTTGTCATCATACCTCAAGATATGACAGCCTGTGTGTGTGTGTGTGTGTGTGTGTGTGTGTGTGCACGCACGACAATACCAACATCTACAACCAGTCAGCCACCACCCGACGATCTGGCACAATGGCTCAGTAACATAACGCTACCACTCCCACCACACCAAGCACTGCCCCGCACCACACCGCGCCACCAACCACTCCCACCACAGCAAGCACTGCCCCGCACCAAACCGCGCCACCACACCAAACACTGCCACGCACCACCACACCAAGCACAGCACCGCGCCACCACACCAAGCACAGCACCGCACCACCAACCACTCCCGCCACACCGCGCCACCACACCAAGCACAGCACCGCGCCACCACACCAAGCACAGCACCACGCCACCAACCACTCCCACCACACCGCGCCACCACACCAAGCACAGCACCACGCCACCAACCACTCCCACCACAGCAAGCACTGCCCCGCACCACACTGCGCCACCACACCAAGCACAGCATCACGTCACCAACCACTTCCACCACACCAAGCACAGCATCACGTCACCAACCACTTCCACCACACCAAGCACTGCTCCTCATCGCACCGCGCCACCACTCCCACCAAACCAAGCACAGCCCTGCACCACACCGCGCCACCACTCCCACCACACCAAGCACAGCACCACGTCACCAACCACTCCCACCACACCAAGCACAGCACCACCACTTCCCCCACACCAAGCACAGCACCGCGCCACCACTCCCGCCACACCAAGCACTTCACCGCGCCACCACTCCCGCCACACCAAGCACAGCATCGCACCACCACTCCCACCACAGCAAGCACTGCCCCGCACCGAACCACCACACCAAGCACTGCCCCGCACCGCACCGCGCCACCACACCACTCCCACCACAGCAAGCACTGCCCCGCACAGCACCGCGCCACCACACCAAGCACTGCCCCGCACCGCACCGCGCCACCACACCACTCCCACCACAGCAAGCACTGCCCCGCACAGCACCGCGCCACCAACCACTCCCACCACAGCAAGCACTGCCCCGCACCGGACCGCGCCACCACACCAAGCACAGCACCGCGCCACCAACCACTCCCACCACAGCAAGCACTGCCCCGCACCGCACCGCGCCACCACACCAAGCACAGCACCGCGCCACCAACCACTCCCACCACAGCAAGCACTGCCCCCGCACAGCACCGCGCCACCACACCAAGCACAGCACCGCGCCACCAACCACTCCCACCACAGCAAGCACTGCCCCGCATCGCACCGCGCCACCACAGCAAGCACAGCACCGCGTCACCAACCACTCCCACCACACCAAGCACTGCTCCGCACCACACCGCGCCACCACAGCAAGCACAGCACCGCGCCACCAACCACTCCCACCACACCAAGCACTGCTCCGCACCGCACCGCGCCACCACAGCAAGCACTGCCCCGCACCACACCGCGCCACCACAGCAAGCACAGCACCGCGCCACCAACCACTCCCACCACACCAAGCACTGCTCCGCACCGCACCGCGCCACCACAGCAAGCACTCCCC
The DNA here is from genome assembly GCF_036320965.1 of Panulirus ornatus. NCBI lineage: Eukaryota > Metazoa > Arthropoda > Malacostraca > Decapoda > Palinuridae > Panulirus > Panulirus ornatus. The sequence goes on from NC_092260.1 coordinate 7,095,928, forward strand.
ACCACACCGCGCCACCACACCAAGCACAGCACCACGCCACCAACCACTCCCACCACACCGCGCCACCACACCAAGCACAGCACCACGCCACCAACCACTCCCACCACACCGCGCCACCACACCAAGCACAGCACCACGCCACCAACCACTCCCACCACACCGCGCCACCACACCAAGCACAGCACCACGCCACCAACCACTCCCACCACACCAAGCACTGCCTCGCACCACACTGCGCCACCACACCAAGCACAGCATCACGTCACCAACCACTTCCACCACACCAAGCACTGCTCCTCATCGCACCGCGCCACCACTCCCACCACACCAAGCACAGCCCTGCACCACACCGCGCCACCACTCCCACTACACTAAGCACAGCACCACCACTTCCCGCCACACCAAGCACAGCACCGCGCCACCACTCCCACCACAGCACCGCGCCACACCACACCATCTCTCCCACCACACCAAGCACAGCCCCGAACCACACCACACAACCTCTCCCACCACACCAAGCACAGCCCCGCACCACACCGCGCCACCACTCCCACCACAGCACCGCGCCACACCACACCACCTCTCCCACCACACCATGCACAGCACCGCGCCACCACTCCCACCACACCAAGCACAGCCCAGCACCACACCGCGCCACCTCTCCCACCACACCAAGCATAGCCCAGCACCACACCACGCCACCTCTCCCACCACAACAAGCACAGCCCAGCACCACACCACGCCACCTCTCCCACCACAACAAGCACAGCCCCGCACCACACCACGCCAACTCTCCCACCACAACAAGCACAGCCCAACACCACATTTCATACACATAATAGTGTGAAGTGTCACAACTTCACGTTATAATGTATCATTCTATCTGTATGTGAGCTTATCTGGTCAGTATCCATATCCTCCGGTCTGGTACACATAATATGTGTGTCAGGAAAACTCGTGACACATCGTCAGATATCCTGTATGAAAGTATGTTCATGGGGTTTGTACCTCGCAGTTACGCTTGCCTTCAATGTTGACAACTTATGCCTTTAAAAACATACCTTTTAATCTGGACTCAAACATCATTACTGTTACGATTGTTCGAACTCATTACGATATCGCTTAATTACCTTCTCGTAATCATTGTTACCTTGCTATATAACTTCACATTCCCTACTTCTTCATGTGCTCGTAATTCTACACCTTCCTTCATTAAACTTAAAAGACATTCACTTCTCCTTATCATGTGGTATATACTTGAATTATCAGCAGAAGTTAATTCAGCTAATTTCCATATACAAACAATCCTCCTGGCTGCACAACACTTCCCTATGGCAACCGCCTCAAACAGTTGAATGAGTCACAACCAAACCCAAGATGAGCGACGCACTCGCTTCTCAATCTTCAAATGTTTCTGGAATTCCTCCGGTCGTCCGTGCCTTGTGAGGTAGGGTGTCCCACGTTACTGCGGGGTCTCAATATACATCGTCAGGACTGATCCCTGGGATAAAATATACATTTCTCTGATCCTTCAAACTATTTCGGTCATTGTGGTCGCCCTCTTCCCCACCTCAATCCACGCTAATTTCTATTCATCGAGTTTGTCTCCACAAAGGTCACGGGGAACACCTGGTGAAGTCTTCGTGGGGGTGGAAGGGAGTCTTCTTCAACCACACAACCCAAGCAACACGAAGCAACAAGAGACGACTCAACCATCACAAGATGGACTTAACTACAACAACACGGACGCAACCACACAATGGTCTCATCACTGACGAGTGTGGCCTCTCAGGTGCTGGAAAAGATGATAATCTGAAAGCAAATGGACAAATCCTTGCCGAGGTGAAACATCCTGCGAGAAAACATAATTCCAGGGAAAAGTGGACAAGCAGACACAACCTTTCATTTCTACGAGAGAGTGAGCTCAGTACAGAAGACAGAAGCTAGGTGGACTGTTTGTCCCTGGACTGCCAGAAAGCTTTTGACACTGTACCGCACGGAAAGCTGGTTAAGAAATTGGATTACCAGCCATGAATATTGGGGAGAACCTTCGATGGATACATTATCTTAATGGAAGGAACTAATACCACGTAGGCAACTGAATGCCGTAATCGTTACCAGTTTATTTACGCTCACTGTACTATACTCGTGTGTGTGTGTATATATATATATATATATATATATATATATATATATATATATATATATATATATATATATATATATATATATATATATATAAAAAAGTTATCCCTAGGGATAGGGGAGAAAGAATTCTTCCCACGTATTCCCTGCGTGTCGTAGAAGGCGACTAAAAGGGGAGGGAACGGGGGGCTGGAAATCCTCCCCTCTCGTTTTTCATTTTACTAAAGAAGGAACAGAGAAGGGGGCCAAGTGAGGATGTTCCCTCAAAGGCTCAGTCCTCTGTTCTTAACGCTACCTCGCTAATGCGGGAAATAGCGAATAGTATGAAAAAAAAAAAAAAAAAAAAAAATATATATATATATATATATATATATATATATATATATATATATATATATATATACACACACACACACATTGTGTGTGTGTGTGTGTGTGTGTGTGTGTGTGTGTGTGTAGCACTTAGCGTACCCGAACGTGACGCATTCACGGGCCGCCCAGGAGAGAGCTCACACGATCGAATCCTGGTTAGGAGGTTGGTTAATGAGTATCTGGCTCAAGCATTGTATGATATATATATATATATATATATATATATATATATATATATATATATATATATATATATATATATATATATAATCGCCATTTTCCGTGTTAGCGAGATTCGCGTTAAGAACAAATAACTACGCCTTAGAGGGTTGTGCGGAGGAGGGTGGATGTGTTGGAAATGAAATGTTTGAGGACAATATGTGATGTGAGGTGGTTTGATATGTTTGAGGACAATATGTAATGAGGTGGTTTGATCGAGTAATGAAAGGGTAAGAGAGATAAGTGGTAATAACACGAGTGTGGGTAAGAGAGAGCCGAAGAGGATGACTTGAAATGGTTTCCACATTTGGCGAGAATGAGAGGAAAGGTCGACAAAGAGGATATATGAGTCAAAGGTGGAGGGAACAAGAAGCGGGAAACCAAACTGGAGGTGGAAGGATGGAGTGAAAAAGATTTTGAGCGATCGGGACATGAACATACAGGAGGGGGAGAGGCGTGCAAGGAACAGAGTGAATTATAAAGATGTGGTAAAGTGGGGCCGACGTGCAGTCAATGGACTGAACCTGGGCATGTGGAAAGTCTGGAGTAAACCAAGGGCAGGTTTGTGAAGCCTGGATGTGGATAGGGAGCTATGGTTTCGGTGCATTACACTTGACAGCTAGAGAATGGAGGTGAGCGAATGTGGCCTTTCTTCGTATGCTTCCTGGCGCCACTTCGTTGCCAGAGGGGTGGCGTTGCTGTTCCCTGTGGGTCGGGGTGGCGCGGAGAAGGGATAAAGGCGAAATATAAATATGTACATGTGCATATATATGTATATATATATATATATATATATATATATATATATATATATATATATATATATTACTCACCTTTGCATTCAAATCACCCATCACTATGACCCGGTCTCGTGCATCAAAACCACTAACACACTCATTCAGCTGCTCCCAAAACACTTGCCTCTCTTGATCTTTCTTCTCATGCCCAGGTGCATATGCACCAATAATCACCCACCTCTCTCCATCAACTTTCAGTTTTACCCATATTAATCGAGAATTTACTTTCTTACACTCTATCACATACTCCCACAACTCCTGTTTCAGGAGTATTGCTACTCCTTCCCTTGCTCTTGTCCTCTCACTAACCCCTGACTTTACTCCCCAGACATTCCCAAACCACTCTTCCCCTTTACCCTTGAGCTTCGTTTCACTCAGAGCCAAAACATCCAGGTTCCTTTCCTCAAACATACTATATATATATATATATATATATATATATATATATATATATATATATATATATATATTGGAAAGGATCACAATTTTGCGCGTGATCAAGTATATTCCTGAGTCCACGGGGAAAATGAAACACGGTAAGTTCCCAAGTGCACTTTCGTGTAATAATCACATCATCAGGGGAGATACAAGAAAGAAATATAAGTCATCTGATATACAACGAAGAGACGTAGCTAGGACGCCATGTGGTAAACAAGTGATATAAGTCAGCTAACATACAACGAAGAGACGTACCTAGGACGCCATTTGGTACACAAGTGATTTTTTTTTTTTTCCAAAGGAAGGAACACAGAAGGGGGCCGGGTGAGGACATTCCCTCAGAGGCCCAGTCCTCTGTTCTTAGCGCTACCTCGCTGAGGCGGGAGATGGCGAATAGTATGAAAAAAAAAAAAAAAATATATATATATATATATATATATATGTAGACAGGTTTCTCACTTCCTCCAATATTCGACAATTTTTTCATCTTTTTCCCTTTCGTTAACCTCTCTATATTTCAACTAAGGCTCGGCATTGAAGTGGACTTTGGTCCATGACTGAAGCCTTCAACTTAAAAAAGAAAAATACACATCCTACATCAGGACAAACCTGGAATATGTTTCTCTAGTTTGGTCATCTCACCTTAAAAAGAGAGAGCAGAGATCGTCCATAAAGAGGTTCCAGTGGAGGAAACGAAGGAAATATCAGAATTAAGGGAGACGAATAACAGGGAGAGGCTAGAGTCTTTACCTCAACCCACCATGAAGAAAAGAGTTAGTGGTAATCTGATCACAACCTGAAAGTGTCTACACCATCTTGATGATGAACTTTGTGAACATCTGCCAACAAAAGTAAAACCAGAGCAACCAGAAGACATAACATGAAACCAAAGAAGCTTGTTAAGAGGGATGTAAAGAAGTACCTGTGTAGTGTATGAGTAATGGATCACTAGAATAAACTAAATGAAGATACAGTCACTGTGGGAAGCACACAGGAGTGCAAGACGGTGTACGGCAGTATGACGGAAAATGTTCAAGTGCCGGGGCTTCACCAGTGTAAAACTCCCTCCCTGTAGAGTACAAATAAGTAATCAAATGAAGGAGGGAGGGAGGGAGGGGAAGGACTGACGGGAGGGAGACCAGGTGCTGGAGTATAGAAGGGAGGGTTGGGGGTAGCAGGGAGGGAGGGGCAACTGATACTAAGTACAGGAAGGACGGTGGTGGGGGGGGTGGGCGGGGGCGGGGTGGGTTGACCCACCTACGGTAGTACAGGAGGAAGGGTCGGGGGGCAGTAAGGACGACCACGTCTTGCCAAAAGACACGGCCAGCGAACAGCGCCCACCCCAGGAAAACATGGGGTTGAATAGAATGATTCGGGCGAGTCACGTGTTGATGTGGGGGAGGGGGAGACTCTAGGTTATTAACTGAAAGCCAGCTGCCCAAGTGAGGCTGAACGAGAGAAAACGATTACCTTGGCCAAAGGAGTGACACCTGACAGCCACTGAAGTCCTACCTTAGTGCACCTGCCATTACTATCACACTCCTCATACCAAGTGTGGCAGTACCATCAAAATATCTCCCTGGTCAGCAGGAGGATGGGGCAGGCAGGCAGTATGTATGGAGTGCACCGCTGGGAGAACTATATATATATATATATATATATATATATATATATATATATATATATATATATATATATATATATATATATATTTTTTTTTTTTTTTTGTGGGATGAAGAAGTAAAGGCAGCACGAGTTGAGGGGCAGGGGTAGATGTAACTCACAGGTAACACTAGTTAAGGGGCAGGGGTAGATGTAACTCACAGGTAACACTAGTTAAGGGGCAGGGGTAGATGTAACTCACAGGTAACACTAGTTGAGGGGCAGGGGTAGACGTAACTCACAGGTAACACTAGTTAAGGGGCAGGGGTAGATGTAACTCACAGGTAACACTAGTTGAGGGGCAGCGGTAGATGTAACTCACAGGTAACACTAGTTAAGGGGCAGGGGTAGATGTAACTCACAGGTAACACTAGTTGAGGGGCAGGGGTAGATGTAACTCACAGGTAACACTAGTTAAGGGGCAGGGGTAGATGTAACTCACAGGTAACACTAGTTAAGGGGCAGGGGTAGATGTAACTCACAGGTAACACTAGTTAAGGGGCAGGGGTAGATGTAACTCACAGGTAACACTAGTTGAGGGACAGGGGTAGATGTAACTCACAGGTAACACTAGTTGAGGGGCAGGGGTAGACGTAACTCACAGGTAACACTAGTTAAGGGGCAGGGGTAGACGTAACTCACAGGTAACACTAGTTGAGGGGCAGCGGTAGATGTAACTCACAGGTAACACTAGTTAAGGGGCAGGGGTAGATGTAACTCACAGGTAACACTAGTTAAGGGGCAGGGGTAGATGTAACTCACAGTTAACACTAGTTGAGGGACAGGGGTAGATGTAACTCACAGGTAACACTAGTTGAGGGGCAGGGGTAGACGTAACTCACAGGTAACACTAGTTAAGGGGCAGGGGTAGACGTAACTCACAGGTAACACTAGTTGAGGGGCAGGGGTAGATGTAACTCACAGGTAACACTAGTTAAGGGGCAGGGGTAGACGTAACTCACAGGTAACACTAGTTGAGGGGCAGGGGTAGATGTAACTCACAGGTAACACTAGTTGAGGGGCAGGGGTAGATGTAACTCACAGGTAACACTAGTTAAGGGGCAGGGGTAGACGTAACTCACAGGTAACACTAGTTGAGGGGCAGGGGTAGATGTAACTCACAGGTAACACTAGTTAAGGGGCAGGGGTAGATGTAACTCACAGGTAACACTAGTTGAGGGGCAGGGGTAGATGTAACTCACAGGTAACACTAGTTGAGGGGCAGGGGTAGATGTAACTCACAGGTAACACTAGTTAAGGGGCAGGGGTAGACGTAACTCACAGGTAACACTAGTTGAGGGGCAGGGGTAGATGTAACTCACAGGTAACACTAGTTAAGGGGCAGGGGTAGACGTAACTCACAGGTAACACTAGTTGAGGGGCAGGGGTAGATGTAACTCACAGGTAACACTAGTTGAGGGGCAGGGGTAGATGTAACTCACAGGTAACACTAGTTGTGGGACAGGGGTAGACGTAACTCACAGGTAACACTAGTTGAGGGGCAGGGGTAGATGTAACTCACAGGTAACACTAGTTAAGGGGCAGGGGTAGATGTAACTCACAGGTAACACTAGTTGAGGGGCAGGGGTAGACGTAACTCACAGGTAACACTAGTTGAGGGGCAGGGGTAGATGTAATTCACAGGTAACACTAGTTAAGGGGCAGGGGTAGATGTAACTCACAGGTAACACTAGTTGAGGGGCAGGGGTAGATGTAACTCACAGGTAACACTAGTTGAGGGGCAGGGGTAGATGTAACTCACAGGTAACACTAGTTGAGGAACATTATGCACAGAGGAAAACTACACAGAGGCAAGCAATGTGAATAATCCCCAGCCTTGCTCGACACTCGACAAGACATTTTCCCCAGCAGGGAAACACACACACACACACACACACACACACACACACACACAACACACACACACACGCACACACACACACACACACACACACACACACACACGCACACACATAACACACACACACACGCACACACACACACACTACTTTCCAGTCATCACAGAATCATCAGCTAAACTAATTACGTGCTAATCGACACATACATACAGTATGTACAACTGAAACATTATATACATATATATATATATATATATATATATATATATATATATATATATATATATATATATATCCCTGGGGATAGGAGATTAAGAATACTTCCCACGTATTCCCTGCGTGTCGTAGAAGGCGACTAAAAGGGGAGGGAGCGGGGGGCTGGAAATCCTCCCCTCTCGTTTTTTTTTTTCATTTTCCAAAAGAAGGAACAGAGGGGGCCAGGTGAGGATATTCCAAAAAAGGCCCAGTCCTCTGTTCTTAACGCTACCTCGCTAACGCGGGAAATGGCGAATAGTTTAAAAGAAAGAAAGAAAGAATATATATATGAAAGCCGGCAAGGCAGCAGGTTTGGATGGTATTGCAGTGGAATTTATTAAAAAAGGGGGTGACTGTATTGTTGACTGGTTGGTAAGATTATTTAATGTATGTATGACTCATGGTGAGGTGCCTGAGGATTGGCGGAATGCGTGCATAGTGCCATTGTACAAAGGCAAAGGGGATAAGAGTGAGTGCTCAAATTACAGAGGTATAAGTTTGTTGAGTATTCCTGGTAAATTATATGGGAGGGTATTGATTGAGAGGGTGAAGGCATGTACAGAGCATCAGATTGGGGAAGAGCAGTGCGGTTTCAGAAGTGGTAGAGGATGTGTGGATCAGGTGTTTGCTTTGAAGAATGTATGTGAGAAATACTTAGAAAAGCAAATGGATTTGTATGTAGCATTTATGGATCTGGAGAAGGCATATGATAGAGTTGATAGAGATGCTCTGTGGAAGGTATTAAGAATATATGGTGTGGGAGGCAAGTTGTTAGAAGCAGTGAAAAGTTTTTATCGAGGATGTAAGGCATGTGTACGTGTAGGAAGAGAGGAAAGTGATTGGTTCTCAGTGAATGTAGGTTTGCGGCAGGGGTGTGTGATGTCTCCATGGTTGTTTAATTTGTTTATGGATGGGGTTGTTAGGGAGGTAAATGCAAGAGTCCTGGAAAGAGGGGCAAGTATGAAGTCTGTTGGGGATGAGAGAGCTTGGGAAGTGAGTCAGTTGTTGTTCGCTGATGATACAGCGCTGGTGGCTGATTCATGTGAGAAACTGCAGAAGCTGGTGACTGAGTTTGGTAAAGTGTGTGCAAGAAGAAAGTGAAGAGTAAATGTGAATAAGAGCAAGGTTATTAGGTACAGTAGGGTTGAGGGTCAAGTCAATTGGGAGGTGAGTTTGAATGGAGAAAAACTGGAGGAAGTGAAGTGTTTTAGATATCTGGGAGTGGATCTGTCAGCGGATGGAACCATGGAAGCGGAAGTGGATCATAGGGTGGGGGAGGGGGCGAAAATCCTGGTAGCCTTGAAAAATGTGTGGAAGTCGAGAACATTATCTCGGAAAGCAAAAATGGGTATGTTTGAAGGAATAGTGGTTCCAACAATGTTGTATGGTTGCGAGGCGTGGGCTATGGATAGAGTTGTGCGCAGGAGGATGGATGTGCTGGAAATGAGATGTTTGAGGACAATGTGTGGTGTGAGGTGGTTTGATCGAGTAAGTAACGTAAGGGTAAGAGAGATGTGTGGAAATAAAAAGAGCGTGGTTGAGAGAGCAGAAGAGGTGTTTTGAAGTGGTTTGGGCACATGGAGAGATGAGTGAGGAAAGATTGACCAAGAGGATATATGTGTCGGAGGTGGAGGGAACGAGGAGAAGAGGGAGACCAAATTGGAGGTGGAAAGATGGAGTGAAAAAGATTTTGTGTGATCGGGGCCTGAACATGCAGGAGGGTGAAAGGAGGGCAAGGAATAGAGTGAATTGGAGCGATGTGGTATACAGGGGTTGACGTGCTGTCAGTGGATTGAATCAAGGCATGTGAAGCGTCTGGGGTAACCATGGAAAGCTGTGTAGGTATGTATATTTGCGTGTGTGGACGTGTGTATGTACATGTGTACGGGGGGGGGGGGGTTGGGCCATTTCTTTCGTCTGTTTCCTTGCGCTACCTCGCAAACGCGGGAGACAGCGACAAAGTATAAAAAAAAAAAAAAAAAAAAAAAAAATATATATATATATATATATATATATATATATATATATATATATATATATATATACATATATATATATATATATATATATATATATATATATATATATATATATATATATATATATATATATATGGGTGTGTGTGTGTGGAGTGAGTAAAGGAAGAATACTACCCACGTTCCCTTCCCCTTGTGGTAACAAGTACTGGGGAGGGGAATGGGAGGTGGTGGGGTTGCTGGAAATCCTCCCCTCCTGTATTACCTTCCAAACGAAGGAAAAAGGAGGAGCCACGAGAGGACTTTGTTCCCATATACGTCCCGTGCTGTCCCATCTGTCACCCACCCGCTATACGTGACTCTTCCCACCCTCATCTGGTCCTCACGTTACACCGCTAATGCGAGATATACCGAATACATAAGAAAAATAAACGCAAGAGAAAAAAATTAATGAATAAATGAAATAAATAAAAATATGAAATGAAGAAATAAAATAATCATATATATATACATATATATATATATATATATATATATATATATATATATATATATATATATATATATATATATATATATATATTTTTTTTTTTTCATACTATTCGCCATTTCCCGCGTTTGCGAGGTAGCGTTAAGAACAGAGGACTGGGCCTTAGAGGGAAAATCCTCACCTGGCCCCCTTCTCTGTTCGTTCTTTTGGAAAAAAAAAAAAAAAAAAAAAAAAAAAACCGAGAGGGGAGGATTTCCAGCCACCCGCTCCCTCCCCTTTTAGTCGCCTTCTACGACACGCAGGGAATACGTGGGAAGTATTCTTTCTCCCCTATCCCCAGGGATAATATATATATATATATATATATATATATATATTTATTATCATTATTTTGCTTTGTCGCTGTCTCCCGCGTTTGCGAGGTACCGCAAGGAAACAGACGAAAGAAATGGCCCAACCCACCCCCATACACAATGCATATACATACACGTCCACACACGCAAATATACATACCTATACATCTCAATGTACACAAATATACACACACAGACACATACATATATACCCATGCACACAATTCACGCTGTCTGCCTTTATTCATTCCCATCGCCACCTCGCCACACATGGAATACCATCCCCCTCCCCCCTCATGTGTGCGAGGTAGCACTAGGAAAAGACAATGGCCACATTCCTTCACACTCAGTCTCTAGCTGTCATGCAATAATGCCCGAAACCACAGCTCCCTTTCCACATCCAGGCCCCACACAACTTTCCATGGTTTACCCCAGACGCTTCACATGCCCTGATTCAATCCACTGACAGCACGTCAACCCCGGTATACCACATCGATCCAATTCACTCTATTCCTTGCCCTCCTTTCACCCTCCTGCATGTTCAGGCCCCGATCACACAAAATCTTTTTCACTCCATCTTTCCACCTCCAATTTGGTCTCCCACTTCTCCTCGTTCCCTCCACCTCCGACACATATATCCTCTTGGTCAATCTTTCCTCACTCATTCTCTCCATGTGCCCGAACCATTTCAAAACACCCTCTTCTGCTCTCTCGACCACGCTCTTTTTATTTCCACACATCTCTCTTACCCTTACATTACTTACTCGATCAAACCACCTCACACCACACATTGTCCTCAAACATCTCATTTCCAGCACATCCACCCTCCTGCGCACAACTCTATCCATAGCCCACGCCTCGCAACCATACAACATTGTTGGAACCACTATTCCTTTAAACATAACAATTTTTGCCTTCCGAGGTAATGTTCTCGACTTCCACACATTCTTCAAGGCTACCAGGATTTTCGCCCCCTCCCCCACCCTATGATTCACTTCCGCTTCCATGGTTCCATCCGCTGCCAGATCCACTCCCAGATATCTAAAACACTTTACTTCCTCCAGTTTTTCTCCATTCAAACTTACCTCCCAATTGACTTGACCCTCAACCATACTGTACCTAATGACCTTGCTCTTATTCACATTTACTCTTAACTTTCTTCTTTCACACACTTTACCAAACTCAGTCACCAGCTTCTGCAGTTTCTCACATGAATCAGATACCAGCGATGTATCATCAGCGAAAAACAACTGACTCACTTCCCAAGCTCTCTCATTATATATATATTTTCTTTT